>NW_026561590.1:0-49757 GCF_028858705.1 Grus americana
GTGGTGGTGTGCGAGGGCGCTGAGGGAGGTTTGAGGGCAGGCAGCCGTTTTGGGGGCTGGCCCCTTTGGCCTGGGAGCAGGGTCTCGACGTTTCAGTTTGGTGGATTTGGGCATATTTGATGATAGTGACGTGAGGTGCTATGTTGGAGGCCTTGCTCGCTAGGCGAGCCGCAGCCCCAATGTGAGTGGTGGTGTGCGAGGGGCGCTGAGGGAGGTTTGAGGGCAGCACCCGTTTTGGGGCTGGCCCCTTGTCCTGGGAGCAGGGGCTCGACGTTTCCAGTTTGGTGGATTTGGGCATATTTTTGATGATAGTGACGTGAGGTGCTATGTTGAGGCCTTTTTTGGCTAGGCGAGCCTGCAGCCCCAATGTGAGTGGTGGTGTGCGAGGGCCGCTGAGGGAGGTTTGAGGGCAGGCACCCGTTTTGGGGCTGGCCCCTTTGTCCTGGGAGCAGGGTCTCGACGTTTCCAGTTTGGTGGATTTGGGCATATTTTTGATGATAGTGACGTGAGGTGCTGTGTTGAGCCCTTGCTCGGCTAGGAGGGCCTGCAGCCCCAATGTGAGTAGTGGTGTGCGAGGGCCGCTGAGGGAGGTTTGAGGGCAGGCAGCCGTTTTGGGGCTGGCCCCTTTGTCCTGGGAGCAGGGTCTCGACATTTCCAGTTTGGTGGATTTGGGCATATTTTTGATGATAGTGACGTGAGGTGCTATGTTGAGGCCTTGCTTGGCTAGGTGAGCCCGCAGCCCCAATGTGAGTGGTGGTGTGCGAGGGCCGCTGAGGGAGGTTTGAGGGCAGGCACCCGTTTTGGGGCTGGCCCCTTTGTCCTGGGAGCAGGGGGCTCGACGTTTCCAGTTTGGTGGATTTGGGCATATTTTTGATGATAGTGACGTGAGGTGCTATGTTGAGGCCTTGCTCGGCTAGGCAGGCCTGCAGCCCCAATGTGAGTGGTGGTGTGCGAGGGCCGCTGAGGGAGGTTTGAGGGCAGGCACCCGTTTTGGGGCTGGCCCCTTTGTCCTGGGAGCCGGGTCTCGACGTTTCCAGTTTGGTGGATTTGGGCATATTTTTGATGATAGTGAGGTGAGGTGCTATGTTGAGGCCTTGCTCGGCTAGGCGAGCCCTGCAGCCCCAATGTGAGTGGTGGTTTGCGAGGGCCGCTGAGGGAGGTTTGAGGGCAGGCAGCCGTTTTGGGGCTGGCCCCTTTGTCCTGGGAGCAGGGGCGCGACGTTTCCAGTTTGGAGGATGAATGCTGATTTTAGATGATAGTGATGTGAGGTGCTATGTTGAGGCCTTGCTCGGCTAGGCGATCCCGCAGCCCCAATGTGAGTGGGGCTATGCGAGCGCTCCTGTTGGAGGTTTGAGGGCAGGCACCCGTTTTGGGGCTGGCCCCTTTGTCCTGGGAGCAGGGTCTCGACGTTTCCAGTTTGGAGGATTTGGGCATATTTTTGATGAATAGTGACGTGAGGTGCTATGTTGAGCCCTTGCTCGGCTAGGCGGGCCTGCAGCCCCAATGTGAGTGGTGGTGTGCGAGGGCCGCTGAGGGAGGTTTGAGGGCAGGCACCCGTTTTGGGGCTGGCCCCTTTGTCCTGGGAGCAGGGTCTCGACGTTTCCAGTTTGGTGGATTTGGCATGCTATTTTTGATGATAGTGACGTGAGGTGCTATGTTGAGGCCTTGCTCGGCTAGGCGGGCCCGCAGCCCCAATGTGAGTGGTGGTGTGCGAGGGCCGCTGAGGGAGGTTTGAGGGCAGGCACCCGTTTTTGGGGCTGGCCCCTTTGTCCTGGGAGCAGGGTCTCGACGTTTCCAGTTTGGTGGATTTGGGCTTTTTTGATGATAGTGACGTGAGGTGCTATGTTGAGGCCTTGCTCGGCTAGGCGAGCCCGCAGCCCCAATGTGAGAGTGGTGGTGTGCGAGGGGCGCTGAGGGAGGTTTGAGGCCAGGGACTCGTTTTGGGGCTGGCCCTTTGTCCTGGGAGCAGGGTCTCGACGTTTCCAGTTTGGTGGATGGACGCAAGTTTTTGATGATAGTGACGTGAGGTGCTATGTTGAGGCCTTGCTCGGCTAGGCGGGCCTGCAGCCCCAATGTGAGTGGTGGTGTGCGAGGGCCGCTGAGGGAGGTTTGAGGGCAGGCACCCGTTTTGGGCTGGCCCCTTTGTCCTGGGAGCAGGGTCTCGACGTTTCCAGTTTGGTGGATTTGGGCTATTTTTGATGATAGTGACGTGAGGTGCTATGTTGAGGCCTTGCTCGGCTAGGCGAGCCCGCAGCCCCAATGTGAGTGGTGGTGTGCGAGGGCCGCTGAGGGAGGTTTGAGGGCAGGCACCCGTTTTGGGGCTGGCCCCTTTGTCCTGGGAGCAGGGTCTCGACGTTTCCAGTTTGGAGGATTAATGCTGATTTTTGATGATAGTGACGTGAGGTGCTATGTTGAGGCCTTGCTCGGCTAGGCGGGCCCGCAGCCCCAATGTGAGTGGTGTTGTGCGAGGGCCGCTGAGGGAGGTTTGAGGGCAGGCACCCGTTTTGGGGCTGGCACCTTTGTCCTGGGAGCAGGGGCTCGACGTTTCCAGTTTGGTGGATTTGGGCATATTTTTGATGATAGTGACGTGAGGTGCTATGTTGAGGCCTTGCTCGGCTAGGCGGGCCTGCAGCCCCAATGTGAGTGGTGGTGTGCGAGGGGCGCTGAGGGAGGTTTGAGGGCAGGCACCCGTTTTGGGGGCTGGCCCCTTTGTCCTGGGAGCAGGGTCTCGACGTTTCCAGTTTGGTGGATTTGGGCATATTTTTGATGATAGTGACGGGAGGTGCTATGTTGAGGCCTTGCTCGGCTAGGCGAGCCAGCAGCCCCAATGTGAGTGGTGGTGTGCGAGGGGCGCTGAGGGAGGTTTGAGGGCAGGCACCCGTTTTGGGGCTGGCCCCTTTGTCCTGGAGCAGGGTCTCGACGTTTCCAGTTTGGTGGATTTGGGCATATTTTTGATGATAGTGACGTGAGGTGCTATGTTGAGGCCTTGCTCGGCTAGGCGAGCCGCAGCCCCAATGTGAGTGGTGGTGTGCGAGGGCCGCTGAGGGAGGTTTGAGGGCAGGCACCCGTTTTGGGGCTGGCCCCTTTGTCCTGGGAGCAGGGTCTCGACGTTTCCAGTTTGGTGGATTTGGGCATATTTTTGATGATAGTGACGTGAGGTGCTATGTTGAGGCCTTGCTCGGCTAGGCGGGCCTGCAGCCCCAATGTGAGTGGTGGTGTGCGAGGGGTGCTGAGGGAGGTTGAGGGCAGGCACCCGTTTTGGGGCTGGCCCCTTTGTCCTGGGAGCAGGGTCTCGACGTTTCCAGTTGGAGGATGAATGCTGATTTTTGATGATAGTGACGGGAGGTGCTATGTTGAGGCCTTGCTCGGCTAGGCGGGCCTGCAGCCCCAATGTGAGTGGTGGTGTGCGAGGGCCGCTGAGGGAGGTTTGAGGGCAGGCAGCCGTTTTTGGGGCTGGCCCCTTTGTCCTGGGAGCAGGGTCTCGACGTTTCCAGTTTGGTGGATTTGGGCATATTTTTGATGATAGTGACGTGAGGTGCTATGTTGAGGCCTTGCTCGGCTAGGCGGGCCTGCAGCCCCAATGTGAGTGGTGGTGTGCGAGGGGCGCTGAGGGAGGTTTGAGGGCAGGCACCCGTTTTGGGGCTGGCCCCTTTGTCCTGGGAGCAGGGTCTCGACGTTTCCAGTTTGGTGGATTTGGGCATATTTTTGATGCTAGTGACGTGAGGTGCTATGTTGAGGCCTTCTTTGGCTACGCGAGCCCGCAGCCCCAATGTGAGTGGTGGTGTGCGAGGGGTACTGAGGGAGGTTTGAGGGCAGGCACCCGTTTTGGGGCTGTCCCCTTTGTCCTGGGAGCAGGGGCTCGACGTTTCCAGTTTGGTGGATTTGGGCATATTTTTGATGATAGTGACGTGAGGTGCTGTGTTGAGGCCTTGCTCCGCTAGGTGAGCCCGCAGCCCCAATGTGTGTGGTGGTGTGCGAGGGCCGCTGAGGGAGGTTTGAGGGCAGGCACCCCGTTTTTGGGGCTGGCCCTTTGTCCTGGGAGCAGGGTCTCGACGTTTCCAGTTTGGTGGATTTGGGCATATTTTTGATGATAGTGACGTGAGGTGCTATGTTGAGGCCTTGCTCGGCTAGGAGGGCCCGCAGCCCCAATGTGAGTGGTGGTGTGCGAGGGCCGCTGAGGGAGGTTTGAGGGCAGGCACCCGTTTTGGGGCTGGCCCCTTTGTCCTGGGAGCAGGGTCTCGACGTTTCCAGTTTGGAGGATGAATGCTGATTTTTGATGATAGTGACGTGAGGTGCTATGTTGAGGCCTTGCTCGGCTAGGCGAGCCTGCAGCCCCCATGTGAGTGGTGGTGTGCGAGGGCCGCTGAGGGAGGTTTGAGGGCAGGCACCCGTTTTGGGGCTGGCCCCTTTGTCCTGGGAGCAGGGTCTCGACGTTTCAGTTTGGTGGATTTGGGCATATTTTTGATGATAGTGACGTGAGGTGCTATGTTGAGGCCTTGCTCGGCTAGGCGAGCCTGCAGCCCCAATGTGAGTGGTGGTGTGCGAGGGCCGCTGAGGGAGGGTTTGAGGGCAGGCACCCGTTTTGGGGCTGGCCCCTTTGTCCTGGGAGCAGGGTCTCGACGTTTCCAGTTTGGTGGATTTGGGCATCTTTTTGATGATAGTGACGTGAGGTGCTATGTTGAGGCCTTGCTCGGCTAGGCGGGCCGCAGCCCCAATGTGAGTGGTGGTGTGCGAGGGCCGCTGAGGGAGGTTTGAGGGCAGGCACCCGTTTTGGGGGCTGGCCCCTTTGTCCTGGGAGCAGGGGCTCGACGTTTCCAGTTTGGAGGATGAATGCTGATTTTTGATGATAGTGACGTGAGGTGCTTTGTTGAGGCCTTGCTCGGCTAGGCGAGCCCGCAGCCCCAATGTGAGTGGTGCTGTGCGAGGGGCGCTGAGGGAGGTTTGAGGGCAGGCACCCGTTTTGGGGCTGTCCCCTTGTCCTGGGAGCAGGGTCTCGACGTTTCCAGTTTGGTGGATTTGGGCATATTTTTGATGATAGTGACGTGAGGTGCTATGTTGAGGCCTTGCTCGGCTAGGCGATCCCGCAGTCCCAATGTGAGTGGTGGTGTGCGAGCGCTCCTTTTGGAGGTTTGAGGGCAGGCACCCGTTTTGGGGCTGGCCCCTTTGTCCTGGGAGCAGGGTCTCGACGTTTCCAGTTTGGTGGATTTGGGCATATTTTTGATGATAGTGTCGTGAGGTGCTATGTTGAGGCCTTGCTCGGCTAGTCGAGCCAGCAGCCCCAATGTGAGTGGTGGTGTGCGAGGGCCTCTGAGGGAGGTTTGAGGGCAGGCACCCGTTTTGGGGCTGGCCCCTTTGACCTGGGAGCAGGGTCTCGACGTTTCCATTTTGGTGGATGAATGCTGTTTTTTGATGATAGTGACGTGAGGTGCTATGGTGAGGCCTTGCTCGGCTAGGCGGGCCCGCAGCCCCAATGTGAGTGGTGGTGTGCGAGGGCTGCTGAGGGAGGTTTGAGGGCAGGCACCCGTTTTGGGGCTGGCCCCTTTGTCCTGGGAGCAGGGTCTCGACGTTTCCAGTTTGGTGGAGTTGGGCGTATTTTTGATGATAGTGACGTGAGGTGCTATGTTGAGGCCTTGCTCGGCTAGGCGAGCCCGCAGCCCCAATGTGAGTGGTGGTGTGCGAGGGCCGCTGAGGGAGGTTTGAGGGCAGGCACCCGTTTTGGGGCTGGCCCCTTTGTCCTGGGAGCAGGGTCTCGACGTTTCCAGTTTGGTGGATTGGGGCATTTTTTTTGATGATAGTGACGTGAGGTGCTATGTTGAGGCCTTGCTCGGCTACGCGAGCCCGCAGCCCCAATGTGAGTGGTGGTGTGCGAGGGCCACTGAGGGAGGTTTGAGGGCAGGCACCCGTTTTGGGGCTGGCCCCGTTGTCCTGGGAGCAGGGTCTCGACGTTTCCAGTTTGGTGGATTTGGGCATATTTTTTGATGATAGTGACGTGAGGTGCTATGTTGAGGCCTTGCTCGGCTAGGCGAGCCCCAGCCCCATGTGAGTGTGGTGGTGTGCGAGGGGCGCTGAGGGAGGTTTGAGGGCAGGCACCCGTTTTGGGGCTGGTCCCTTTGTCCTGGGAGCAGGGTCTCGACGTTTCCAGTTTGGTGGATGAATGCTGATTTTTGATGATAGTGACGTGAGGTGCTATGTTGAGGCCTTGCTCGGCTAGGCGAGCCCGCAGCCCCAATGTGAGTGGTGGTGTGCGAGGGCGCTGAGGGAGGTTTGAGGGCAGGCACCCGTTTTGGGGCTGGCCCTTTGTCCTGGGAGCAGGGTCTCGACGTTTCCAGTTTGGTGGATTTGGGCATATTTTTGATGATAGTGACGTGAGGTGCTATGTTGAGCCCTTGCTCGGCTAGGCGAGCCTGTAGCCCCAATGTGAGTGGTGGTGTGCGAGGGCCGCTGAGGGAGGTTTGAGGGCAGGCACCCGTTTTGGGGCTGGCCCCTTTGTCCTGGGAGCAGGGTCTCGACGTTTCCAGTTTGGTGGATTTGGCATATTTTTGATGATAGTGACGTGAGGTGCTATGTTGAGGCCTTGCTCGGCTAGGCGGGCCTGCAGCCCCAATGTGAGTGGTGGTGTGCGAGGGCCGCTGAGGGAGGTTTGAGGGCAGGCACCCGTTTTGGGGCTGGCCCCTTTGTCCTGGGAGCAGGGTCTCGACGTTTCCAGTTTGGAGGTTGAATTGTGATTTTTGATGATAGTGACGTGAGGTGCTATGTTGAGGCCTTGCTCGGCTAGGCGAGCCCGCAGCCCCAATGTGAGTGGTGGTGTGCGAGGGCCGCTGAGGGAGGTTTGAGGGCAGGCACCCGTTTTGGGGCTGGCCCCTTTGTCCTGGGAGCAGGGTCTCGACGTTTCCAGTTTGGTGGATTTGGGCATATTTTTGATGATAGTGACGTGAGGTGCTATGTTGAGGCCTTGCTCGGCTAGGCGGGCCTGCAGCCCAATGTGAGTGGTGGTGTGCGAGGGCCGCTGAGGGAGGTTTGAGGGCAGGCACCCGTTTTGGGGCTGGCCCCTTTGTCCTGGGAGCAGGGTCTCGACGTTTCCAGTTTGGTGGATTTGGGCATATTTTTGATGATAGTGACGTGAGGTGCTATGTTGAGGCCTTGCTCGGCTAGGAGGGCTTGCAGCCCCAATGTGAGTGGTGGTGTGCGAGGGGTGCTGAGGGAGGTTTGAGGGCAGGCAACCGTTTTGGGGCTGGCCCCTTTGTCCTGGGAGCAGGGTCTCGACGTTTCCAGTTTGGTGGATTTGGGCATATTTTTGATGATAGTGACGTGAGGTGCTATGTTGAGGCCTTGCTCGGCTAGGCGAGCCCGCAGCCCCAATGTGAGTGGTGGTGTGCGAGGGCCGCTGAGGGAGGTTTGAGGGCAGGCACCCGTTTTGGGGCTGGCCCCTTTGTCCTGGGAGCAGGGGCTCGACGTTTCCAGTTTGGTGGATTTGGGCGTATTTTTGATGATAGTGACGTGAGGTGCTATGTTGAGGCCTTGCTCGGCTAGGCGGGCCCGCAGCCCCAATGTGAGTGGTGGTGTGCGAGGGCCGCTGAGGGAGGTTTGAGGGCAGGCACCCGTTTTGGGGCTGGCCCCTTTGTCCTGGGAGCAGGGTCTCGACGTTTCCAGTTTGGTGGATTTGGGCATATTTTTGATGATAGTGACGTGAGGTGCTATGTTGAGGCCTTGCTCGGCTAGGCGAGGCCGCAGCCCCAATGTGAGTGGTGGTGTGCGAGGGCCGCTGAGGGAGGTTTGAGGGCAGGCACCCGTTTTGGGGCTGGCCCCTTTGTCCTGGGAGCAGGGTCTCGACGTTTCCAGTTTGGTGGATTTGGGCTTATTTTTGATGATAGTGACGTGAGGTGCTATGTTGAGGCCTTGCTCGGCTAGGCGGGCCTGCAGCCCCAATGTGAGTGGTGGTGTGCGAGGGCCGCTGAGGGAGGTTTGAGGGCAGGCACCCGTTTTGGGGCTGGCCCCTTTGTCCTGGGAGCAGGGTCTCGACGTTTCCAGTTTGGTGGATTTGGGCATATTTTTGATGATAGTGACGTGAGGTGCTATGTTGAGGCCTTGCTCGGCTAGGCGAGCCTGCAGCCCCAATGTGAGTGGTGGTGTGCGAGGGCCGCTGAGGGAGGTTTGAGGGCAGGCACCCGTTTTGGGGCTGGCCCCTTTGTCCTGGGAGCAGGGTCTCGACGTTTCCAGTTTGGTGGATTTGGGCATATTTTTGATGATAGTGACGTGAGGTGCTATGTTGAGGCCTTGCTCGGCTAGGCGGGCCTGCAGCCCCAATGTGAGTGGTGGTGTGCGAGGGCCGCTGAGGGAGGTTTGAGGGCAGGCACCCGTTTTGGGGCTGGCCCCTTTGTCCTGGGAGCAGGGTCTCGACGTTTCCAGTTTGGTGGATGTGGGCTGATTTTTGATGATAGTGACGTGAGGTGCTATGTTGAGGCCTTGCTCGGCTAGGCGAGCCCGCAGCCCCAATGTGAGTGGTGGTGTGCGAGGGCCGCTGAGGGAGGTTTGAGGGCAGGCACCCGTTTTGGGGCTGGCCCCTTTGTCCTGGGAGCAGGGTCTCGACGTTTCCAGTTTGGTGGATTTGGGCATATTTTTGATGATAGTGACGTGAGGTGCTATGTTGAGGCCTTGCTCGGCTAGGCGGGCCTGCAGCCCCAATGTGAGTGGTGGTGTGCGAGGGCCGCTGAGGGAGGTTTGAGGGCAGGCACCCGTTTTGGGGCTGGCCCCTTTGTCCTGGGAGCAGGGTCTCGACGTTTCCAGTTTGGTGGATGTGTGCATATTTTTGATGATAGTGACGTGAGGTGCTATGTTGAGGCCTTGCTCGGCTAGGCGGGCCTGCAGCCCCAATGTGAGTGGTGGTGTGCGAGGGCCGCTGAGGGAGGTTTGAGGGCAGGCACCCGTTTTGGGGCTGGCCCCTTTGTCCTGGGAGCAGGGTCTCGACGTTTCCAGTTTGGTGGATTTGGGCATATTTTTGATGATAGTGACGTGAGGTGCTATGTTGAGGCCTTGCTCGGCTAGGCGTGCCTGCAGCCCCAATGTGAGTGGTGGTGTGCGAGGGCCTCTGAGGGAGGTTTGAGGGCAGGCAGCCGTTTTGGGGCTGGTCCCTTTGTCCTGGGAGCAGGGTCTCGACGTTTCCAGTTTGGTGGATTTGGGCATATTTTTGATGATCGTGACGTGAGGTGCTATGTTGAGCCCTTGCTCGGCTAGGCGGGCCTGCAGCCCCAATGTGAGTGGTGGTGAGCGAGGGCCGCTGAGGGAGGTTTGAGGGCAGGCACCCGTTTTGGGGCTGGCCCCTTTGTCCTGGGAGCAGGGTCTCGACGTTTCCAGTTTGGAGGATTTGGGCATATTTTTGATGATAGTGACGTGAGGTGCTATGTTGAGGCCTTGATCGGCTAGGCGGGCCTGCAGCCCCAATGTGAGTGGTGATGTGCGAGGGCCGCTGAGGGAGGTTTGAGGGCAGGCACCCGTTTTGGGGCTGGCCCCTTTGTCCTGGGAGCAGGGTCTCGACGTTTCCAGTTTGGTGGATTTGGGCCTATTTTTGATGATAGTGACGTGAGGTGCTATGTTGAGGCCTTGCTCGGCTAGGCGAGCCCGCAGCCCCAATGTGAGTGGTGGTGCGCGAGGGCCGCTGAGGGAGGTTTGAGGGCAGGCACCCGTTTTGGGGCTGGCCCCTTTGTCCTGGAAGCAGGGTCTCGACGTTTCCAGTTTGGTGGATTTTGGCATATTTTTGATGATAGTGACGTGAGGTGCTATGTTGAGCCCTTGCTCGGCTAGGCGAGCCTGCAGCCCCAATGTGAGTGGTGTTGCGCGAGGGCCGCTGAGGGAGGTTTGAGGGCAGGCACCCGTTTTGGGGCTGGCCCCTTTGTCCTGGGAGCAGGGTCTCGACGTTTCCAGTTTGGTGGATTTTGGCATATTTTTGATGATAGTGACGTGAGGTGCTATGTTGAGGCCTTGCTCGGCTATGCGAGCCCGCAGCCCCCATGTGAGTGGTGGTGTGCGAGGGCCGCTGAGGGAGGTTTGAGGGCAGGCACCCGTTTTGGGGCTGGCCCCTTTGTCCTGGGAGCAGGGTCTCGACGTTTCCAGTTTGGTGGATTTGGGCATATTTTTGATGATAGTGACGTGAGGTGCTATGTTGAGGCCTTGCTCGGCTAGGCGAGCCCGCAGCCCCAATGTGAGTGGTGGTGTGCGAGGGCCGCTGAGGGAGGTTTGAGGGCAGGCACCCGTTTTGGGGCTGGCCCCTTTGTCCTGGGAGCAGGTTCTCGACGTTTCCAGTTTGGTGGATTTGGGCATATTTTTGATGATAGTGACGTGAGGTGCTATGTTGGGCCTTGCTCGGCTAGGCGGGCCCGCAGCCCCAATGTGAGTGGTGGTGTGCGAGGGCCGCTGAGGGAGGTTTGAGGGCAGGCACCCGTTTTGGGGCTGGCCCCTTTGACCTGGGAGCAGGGTCTCGACGTTTCCAGTTTGGTGGATATGGGCATATTTTTGATGATAGTGACGTGAGGTGCTATGTTGAGGCCTTGCTCGGCAAGGCGGGCCTGCAGCCCCAATGTGAGTGGTGGTGTGCGAGGGCCGCTGAGGGAGGTTTGAGGGCAGGCACCCGTTTTGGGGCTGGCCCCTTTGTCCTGGGAGCAGGGTCTCAACGTTTCCAGTTTGGTGGATTTGGGCATATTTTTGATGATAGTGACGTGAGGTGCTATGTTGAGGCCTTGCTCGGCTAGGCGAGCCTGCAGCCCCAATGTGAGTGGTGGTGTGCGAGGGCCGCTGAGGGAGGTTTGAGGGCAGGCACCCGTTTTTGGGGCTGGCCCCTTTGTCCTGGGAGCAGGGTCTCGACGTTTCCAGTTTGGAGGATTTGGGCATATTTTTGATGATAGTGACGTGAGGTGCTATGTTGAGGCCTTGCTCGGCTAGGCGGGCCTGCAGTCCCAATGTGAGTGGTGGTGTGCGAGGGCCGCTGAGGGAGGTTTGAGGGCAGGCACCCGTTTTGGGGCTGGCCCCTTTGTCCTGGGAGCAGGGTCTCGACGTTTCCAGTTTGGAGGATGAATGCTGATTTTTGATGATAGTGACGTGAGGTGCTATGTTGAGGCCTTGCTCGGCAAGGCGGGCCTGCAGCCCCAATGTGAGTGGTGGTGTGCGAGGGCCGCTGAGGGAGGTTTGAGGGCAGGCACCCGTTTTGGGGCTGGCCCCTTTGTCCTGGGAGCAGGGTCTCGACGTTTCCAGTTTGGAGGATTTGGGCTGATTTTTGATGATAGTGACGTGAGGTGCTATGTTGAGGCCTTGCTCGGCTAGGCGGGTCCGCAGCCCCAATGTGAGTGGTGGTGTGCGAGGGGCGCTGAGGGAGGTTTGAGGGCAGGCACCCGTTTTGGGGCTGGCCCCTTTGTCCTGGGAGCAGGGGCTCGACGTTTCCAGTTTGGTGGATTTGGGCATATTTTTGATGCTAGTGACGTGAGGTGCTATGTTGAGGCCTTGCTCGGCTAGGCGGGCCTGCAGCCCCAATGTGAGTGGTGGTGTGCGAGGGCCGCTGAGGGAGGTTTGAGGGCAGGCACCCGTTTTGGGGCTGGCCCCTTTGTCCTGGGAGCAGGGTCTCGACGTTTCCAGTTTGGAGGATTTGGGCATATTTTTGATGATAGTGACGTGAGGTGCTATGTTGAGGCCTTGCTCGGCTAGGCGGGCCTGCAGCCCCAATGTGAGTGGTGGTGTGCGAGGGCCGCTGAGGGAGGTTTGAGGGCAGGCACCCGTTTTGGGGCTGGCCCCTTTGTCCTGGGAGCAGGGTCTCGACGTTTCCAGTTTGGTGGATTTGGGCATATTTTTGATGATAGTGACGTGAGGTGCTATGTTGAGCCCTTGCTCGGCTAGGCGGGCCTGCAGCCCCAATGTGAGTGGTGGTGTGCGAGGGCCGCTGAGGGAGGTTTGAGGGCAGGCACCCGTTTTGGGGCTGGCCCCTTTGTCCTGGGAGCAGGGGCTCGACGTTTCCAGTTTGGTGGATTTGGGCATATTTTTGATGATAGTGACGTGAGGTGCTATGTTGAGGCCTTGCTCGGCTAGGAGGGCCTGCAGCCCCAATGTGAGTGGTGGTGTGCGAGGGCCGCTGAGGGAGGTTTGAGGGCAGGCAGCCGTTTTGGGGCTGGCCCCTTTGTCCTGGGAGCAGGGGCTCGACGTTTCCAGTTTGGTGGATGAATGCTGATTTTTGATGATAGTGACGTGAGGTGCTATGTTGAGGCCTTGCTCGGCTAGGCGGGCCTGCAGCCCCAATGTGAGTGGTGGTGTGCGAGGGCCGCTGAGGGAGGTTTGAGGGCAGGCAGCCGTTTTGGGGCTGGCCCCTTTGTCCTGGGAGCAGGGTCTCGACGTTTCCAGTTTGGTGGATTTGGGCATATTTTTGATGATAGTGACGTGAGGTGCTATGTTGAGGCCTTGCTCGGCTAGGCGGGCCTGCAGCCCCAATGTGAGTGGTGGTGTGCGAGGGCCGCTGAGGGAGGTTTGAGGGCAGGCACCCGTTTTGGGGCTGGCCCCCTTTGTCCTGGGAGCAGGGTCTCGACGTTTCCAGTTTGGAGGATGAATGCTGATTTTTGATGATAGTGACGTGAGGTGCTATGTTGAGGCCTTGCTCGGCTATGCGGGCCCGCAGCCCCAATGTGAGTGGTGGTGTGCGAGGGCCGCTGAGGGAGGTTTGAGGGCAGGCACCCGTTTTGGGGCTGGCCCCTTTGTCCTGGGAGCAGGGTCTCGACGTTTCCAGTTTGGAGGATGAATGCTGATTTTTGATGATAGTGACGTGAGGTGCTATGTTGAGGCCTTGCTCGGCTAGGCGAGCCCGCAGCCCCAATGTGAGTGGTGGTGTGCGAGGGCCGCTGAGGGAGGTTTGAGGGCAGGCAGCCGTTTTGGGGCTGGCCCCTTTGTCCTGGGAGCAGGGGCTCGACGTTTCCAGTTTGGTGGATTTGGGCATATTTTTGATGATAGTGACGTGAGGTGCTATGTTGAGGCCTTGCTCGGCTAGGCGAGCCTGCAGCCCCAATGTGAGTGGTGGTGTGCGAGGGCCGCTGAGGGAGGTTTGAGGGCAGGCAACCGTTTTGGGGCTGGCCCCTTTGTCCTGGGAGCAGGGTCTCGACGTTTCCAGTTTGGAGGATGAATGCTGATTTTTGATGATAGTGACGTGAGGTGCTATGTTGAGGCCTTGCTCGGCTAGGCGAGCCTGCAGCCCCAATGTGAGTGGTGGTGTGCGAGGGCCGCTGAGGGAGGTTTGAGGGCAGGCACCCGTTTTGGGGCTGGCCCCTTTGTCCTGGGAGCAGGGGCTCGACGTTTCCAGTTTGGTGGATTTGGGCATATTTTTGATGATAGTGACGTGAGGTGCTATGTTGACCCTTGCTCGGCTAGGCGAGCCTGCAGCCCCAATGTGAGTGGTGGTGTGCGAGGGCCGCTGAGGGAGGTTTGAGGGCAGGCACCCGTTTTGGGGCTGGCCCCTTTGTCCTGGGAGCAGGGGCTCGACGTTTCCAGTTTGGTGGATTTGGGCTGATTTTTGATGATAGTGACGTGAGGTGCTATGTTGAGGCCTTGCTCGGCTAGGCGGGCCTGCAGCCCCAATGTGAGTGGTGGTGTGCGAGGGCCGCTGAGGGAGGTTTGAGGGCAGGCACCCGTTTTGGGGCTGGCCCCTTTGTCCTGGGAGCAGGGGCTCGACGTTTCCAGTTTGGTGGATTGGGGCATATTTTTGATGATAGTGACGTGAGGTGCTATGTTGAGGCCTTGCTCGGCTAGGTGGGCCCGCAGCCCCAATGTGAGTGGTGGTGTGCGAGGGCCGCTGAGGGAGGTTTGAGGGCAGGCAGCCGTTTTGGGGCTGGCCCCTTTGTCCTGGGAGCAGGGTCTCGACGTTTCCAGTTTGGTGGATTTGGGCATATTTTTGATGATAGTGACGTGAGGTGCTATGTTGAGGCCTTGCTCGGCTAGGCGAGCCCGCAGCCCCAATGTGAGTGGTGGTGTGCGAGGGCCGCTGAGGGAGGTTTGAGGGCAGGCACCCGTTTTGGGGCTGGCCCCTTTGTCCTGGGAGCAGGGGCTCGACGTTTCCAGTTTGGTGGATTTGGGCATATTTTTGATGATAGTGACGTGAGGTGCTATGTTGAGGCCTTGCTCGGCTAGGTGAGCCCGCAGCCCCAATGTGAGTGGTGGTGTGCGAGGGGCGCTGAGGGAGGTTTGAGGGCAGGCACCCGTTTTGGGGCTGGCCCCTTTGTCCTGGGAGCAGGGTCTCGACGTTTCCAGTTTGGAGGATGAATGCTGATTTTTGATGATAGTGACGTGAGGTGCTATGTTGAGGCCTTGCTCGGCTAGGCGAGCCTGCAGCCCCAATGTGAGTGGTGGTGTGCGAGGGCCGCTGAGGGAGGTTTGAGGGCAGGCACCCGTTTTGGGGCTGGCCCCTTTGTCCTGGGAGCAGGGTCTCGACGTTTCCAGTTTGGTGGATTTGGGCATATTTTTGATGATAGTGACGTGAGGTGCTATGTTGAGGCCTTGCTCGGCTAGGCGGGTCCGCAGCCCCAATGTGAGTGGTGGTGTGCGAGGGCCGCTGAGGGAGGTTTGAGGGCAGGCACCCGTTTTGGGGCTGGCCCCTTTGTCCTGGGAGCAGGGTCTCGACGTTTCCAGTTTGGTGGATTTGGGCATATTTTTGATGATAGTGACGTGAGGTGCTATGTTGAGGCCTTGCTCGGCTAGGCGGGCCCGCAGCCCCAATGTGAGTGGTGGTGTGCGAGGGCCGCTGAGGGAGGTTTGAGGGCAGGCACCCGTTTTGGGGCTGTCCCCTTTGTCCTGGGAGCAGGGGCTCGACGTTTCCAGTTTGGAGGATGAATGCTGATTTTTGATGATAGTGAAGTGAGGTGCTATGTTGAGGCCTTGCTCGGCTAGGCGATCCCGCAGTCCCAATGTGAGTGGTGGTGTGCGAGGGCCGCTGTTGGAGGTTTGAGGGCAGGCACCCGTTTTGGGGCTGGCCCCTTTGTCCTGGGAGCAGGGGCTCGACGTTTCCAGTTTGGTGGATTTGGGCATATTTTTGATGATAGTGACGTGAGGTGCTATGTTGAGGCCTTGCTCGGCTAGGCGGGCCTGCAGCCCCAATGTGAGTGGTGGTGTGCGAGGGTCGCTGAGGGAGGTTTGAGGGCAGGCACCCGTTTTGGGGCTGGCCCCTTTGTCCTGGGAGCAGGGTCTCGACGTTTCCAGTTTGGAGGATGACTGCATATTTTTGATGATAGTGACGTGAGGTGCTATGTTGAGGCCTTGCTCGGCTAGGCGAGCCCACAGCCCCAATGTGAGTGGTGGTGTGCGAGGGCCGCTGAGGGAGGTTTGAGGGCAGGCACCCGTTTTGGGGCTGGCCCCTTTGTCCTGGGAGCAGGGTCTCGACGTTTCCAGTTTGGTGGATTTGGGCATATTTTTGATGATAGTGACGTGAGGTGCTATGTTGAGGCCTTGCTCGGCTAGGCGAGCCTGCAGTCCCAATGTGAGTGGTGGTGTGCGAGGGCCGCTGAGGGAGGTTTGAGGGCAGGCACCCGTTTTGGGGCTGGCCCCTTTGTCCTGGGAGCAGGGGCTCGACGTTTCCAGTTTGGTGGATTTGGGCATATTTTTGATGATAGTGACGTGAGGTGCTATGTTGAGGCCTTGCTCGGCTAGGCGAGCCCGCAGCCCCAATGTGAGTGGTGGTGTGCGAGGGCCGCTGAGGGAGGTTTGAGGGCAGGCACCCGTTTTGGGGCTGGCCCCTTTGTCCTGGGAGCAGGGTCTCGACGTTTCCAGTTTGGAGGATGAATGCTGATTTTTGATGATAGTGATGTGAGGTGCTATGTTGAGGCCTTGCTCGGCTAGGCGGGCCTGCAGCCCCAATGTGAGTGGGGCTGTGCGAGGGCCGCTGAGGGAGGTTTGAGGGCAGGCACCCGTTTTGGGGCTGGCCCCTTTGTCCTGGGAGCAGGGTCTCGACGTTTCCAGTTTGGTGGATTTGGGCATATTTTTGATGATAGTGACGTGAGGTGCTATGTTGAGGCCTTGCTCGGCTAGGTGAGCCTGCAGCCCCAATGTGAGTGGTGGTGTGCGAGGGCCGCTGAGGGAGGTTTGAGGGCAGGCACCCGTTTTGGGGCTGGCCCCTTTGTCCTGGGAGCAGGGTCTCGACGTTTCCAGTTTGGTGGATTTGGGCATATTTTTGATGATAGTGACGTGAGGTGCTATGTTGAGGCCTTGCTCGGCTAGTCGAGCCCGCAGCCCCAATGTGAGTGGTGGTGTGCGAGGGCCGCTGAGGGAGGTTTGAGGGCAGGCACCCGTTTTGGGGCTGGCCCCTTTGTCCTGGGAGCAGGGTCTCGACGTTTCCAGTTTGGTGGATTTGGGCATATTTTTGATGATAGTGACGTGAGGTGCTATGTTGAGGCCTTGCTCGGCTAGGCGAGCCCGCAGCCCCAATGTGAGTGGTGGTGTGCGAGGGCCGCTGAGGGAGGTTTGAGGGCAGGCACCCGTTTTGGGGCTGGCCCCTTTGTCCTGGGAGCAGGGTCTCGACGTTTCCAGTTTGGTGGATTTGGGCATATTTTTGATGCTAGTGACATGAGGTGCTATGTTGAGGCCTTGCTCGGCTAGGCGAGCCTGCAGCCCCAATGTGAGTGGTGGTGTGCGAGGGCCGCTGAGGGAGGTTTGAGGGCAGGCACCCGTTTTGGGGCTGGCCCCTTTGTCCTGGGAGCAGGGGCTCGACGTTTCCAGTTTGGAGGATGAATGCTGATTTTTGATGATAGTGACGTGAGGTGCTATGTTGAGGTCTTGTGCGGCTAGGCGGGCCTGCAGCCCCAATGTGAGTGGTGGTGTGCGAGGGCCGCTGAGGGAGGTTTGAGGGCAGGCACCCGTTTTGGGGCTGGCCCCTTTGTCCTGGGAGCAGGGTCTCGACGTTTCCAGTTTGGTGGATTTGGGCATATTTTTGATGATAGTGACGTGAGGTGCTATGTTGAGCCCTTGCTCGGCTAGGCGGGCCTGCAGCCCCAATGTGAGTGGTGGTGTGCGAGGGCCGCTGAGGGAGGTTTGAGGGCAGGCACCCGTTTTGGGGCTGGCCCCTTTGTCCTGGGAGCAGGGTCTCGACGTTTCCAGTTTGGTGGATTTGGGCATATTTTTGATGATAGTGACGTGAGGTGCTATGTTGAGGCCTTGTTCGGCTAGGCGGGCCCGCAGCCCCAATGTGAGTGGTGGTGTGCGAGGGCCGCTGAGGGAGGTTTGAGGGCAGGCAGCCGTTTTGGGGCTGGCCCCTTTGTCCTGGGAGCAGGGTCTCGACGTTTCCAGTTTGGAGGATGAATGCTGATTTTTGATGATAGTGACGTGAGGTGCTATGTTGAGGCCTTGCTCGGCTAGGCGGGCCTGCAGCCCCAATGTGAGTGGTGGTGTGCGAGGGCCGCTGAGGGAGGTTTGAGGGCAGGCACCCGTTTTGGGGCTGGCCCCTTTGTCCTGGGAGCAGGGTCTCGACGTTTCCAGTTTGGTGGATTTGGGCATATTTTTGATGATAGTGACGTGAGGTGCTATGTTGAGGCCTTGCTCGGCTAGGCGAGCCTGCAGCCCCAATGTGAGTGGTGCTGTGCGAGGGCCGCTGAGGGAGGTTTGAGGGCAGGCACCCGTTTTGGGGCTGGCCCCTTTGTCCTGGGAGCAGGGTCTCGACGTTTCCAGTTTGGAGGATGAATGCTGATTTTTGATGATAGTGACGTGAGGTGCTATGTTGAGGCCTTGCTCGGCTAGGCGGGCCTGCAGCCCCAATGTGAGTGGTGGTGTGCGAGGGCCGCTGAGGGAGGTTTGAGGGCAGGCACCCGTTTTGGGGCTGGCCCCTTTGTCCTGGGAGCAGGGGCTCGACGTTTCCAGTTTGGTGGATGAATGCTGATTTTTGATGATAGTGACGTGAGGTGCTATGTTGAGGCCTTGCTCGGCTAGGCGGGCCTGCAGCCCCAATGTGAGTGGTGGTGTGCGAGGGCCGCTGAGGGAGGTTTGAGGGCAGGCACCCGTTTTGGGGCTGGCCCCTTTGTCCTGGGAGCAGGGTCTCGACGTTTCCAGTTTGGTGGATTTGGGCATATTTTTGATGATAGTGACGTGAGGTGCTATGTTGAGGCCTTGCTCGGCTAGGCGGGCCTGCAGCCCCAATGTGAGTGGTGGTGTGCGAGGGCCGCTGAGGGAGGTTTGAGGGCAGGCACCCGTTTTGGGGCTGGCCCCTTTGTCCTGGGAGCAGGGTCTCGACGTTTCCAGTTTGGAGGATGAATGCTGATTTTTGATGATAGTGACGTGAGGTGCTATGTTGAGGCCTTGCTCGGCTAGGCGAGCCCGCAGCCCCAATGTGAGTGGTGGTGTGCGAGGGCCGCTGAGGGAGGTTTGAGGGCAGGCACCCGTTTTGGGGCTGGCCCCTTTGTCCTGGGAGCAGGGTCTCGACGTTTCCAGTTTGGTGGATTTGGGCATATTTTTGATGATAGTGACGTGAGGTGCTATGTTGAGGCCTTGCTCGGCTAGGCGGGCCTGCAGCCCCAATGTGAGTGGTGGTGTGCGAGGGCCGCTGAGGGAGGTTTGAGGGCAGGCACCCGTTTTGGGGCTGGCCCCTTTGTCCTGGGAGCAGGGTCTCGACGTTTCCAGTTTGGTGGATTTGGGCATATTTTTGATGATAGTGACGTGAGGTGCTATGTTGAGGCCTTGCTCGGCTAGGCGAGCCCGCAGCCCCATTGTGAGTGGTGGTGTGCGAGGGCCGCTGAGGGAGGTTTGAGGGCAGGCACCCGTTTTGGGGCTGGCCCCTTTGTCCTGGGAGCAGGGTCTCGACGTTTCCAGTTTGGTGGATTTGGGCATATTTTTGATGATAGTGACGTGAGGTGCTATGTTGAGGCCTTGCTCGGCTAGGCGAGCCCGCAGCCCCAATGTGAGTGGTGGTGTGCGAGGGCCGCTGAGGGAGGTTTGAGGGCAGGCACCCGTTTTGGGGCTGGCCCCTTTGTCCTGGGAGCAGGGGCTCGACGTTTCCAGTTTGGTGGATTTGGGCATATTTTTGATGATAGTGACGTGAGGTGCTATGTTGAGGCCTTGCTCGGCTAGGCGGGCCTGCAGCCCCAATGTGAGTGGTGGTGTGCGAGGGCCGCTGAGGGAGGTTTGAGGGCAGGCACCCGTTTTGGGGCTGGCCCCTTTGTCCTGGGAGCAGGGTCTCGACGTTTCCAGTTTGGTGGATTTGGGCATATTTTTGATGATAGTGACGTGAGGTGCTATGTTGAGGCCTTGCTCGGCTAGGCGGGCCTGCAGCCCCAATGTGAGTGGTGGTGTGCGAGGGCCGCTGAGGGAGGTTTGAGGGCAGGCACCCGTTTTGGGGCTGGCCCCTTTGTCCTGGGAGCAGGGTCTCGACGTTTCCAGTTTGGAGGATGAATGCTGATTTTTGATGATAGTGACGTGAGGTGCTATGTTGAGGCCTTGCTCGGCTAGGCGGGCCCGCAGCCCCAATGTGAGTGGTGGTGTGCGAGGGCCGCTGAGGGAGGTTTGAGGGCAGGCACCCGTTTTGGGGCTGGCCCCTTTGTCCTGGGAGCAGGGTCTCGACGTTTCCAGTTTGGTGGATTTGGGCATATTTTTGATGATAGTGACGTGAGGTGCTATGTTGAGGCCTTGCTCGGCTAGGCGAGCCTGCAGCCCCAATGTGAGTGGTGGTGTGCGAGGGCCGCTGAGGGAGGTTTGAGGGCAGGCACCCGTTTTGGGGCTGGCCCCTTTGTCCTGGGAGCAGGGGCTCGACGTTTCCAGTTTGGAGGATGAATGCTGATTTTTGATGATAGTGACGTGAGGTGCTATGTTGAGGCCTTGCTCGGCTAGGCGGGCCTGCAGCCCCAATGTGAGTGGTGGTGTGCGAGGGCCGCTGAGGGAGGTTTGAGGGCAGGCACCCGTTTTGGGGCTGGCCCCTTTGTCCTGGGAGCAGGGAACGACGTGAACCCCCCCGCTCGACTCCTTGAAATATTTTTTTATACTTAACTTTTCTTTAACCTTTGGTTTTTTGGGGTTTTGGGTTTTTTTTTTTTTTGTTATTTCCTAAGGGAAACCGATGCTAAGTTTTAGCCGGAATAAAGGCCGGGGCCCGTAAATGCTGTATAAATGCTGTAAATCACATATTATGCAATAGTAGTGTTTAACCCCTTCGGCATTATTTTTTTTGGGGGGGGGGGGGGGGCGCCTGGAGATGAAAGAAGACAGCCCGGGGTGAAGAAGACACCCCGGATTTGGAGGTGCTGCCCTGGTAGGGATGCTCGACTCCTCTTCTCGATGCTCTGGGATGCTCCGGTTATTTTGGGGGCCAAAGGTGCTGGAAATCCCATTGCCCTACGGGGGGGGCTTGCTCCCTCTGTTTGGCCTGTAAAAATAGGAAGGGAGCCCTTGAGATGACTGGAAGTCTTGTTTTATTATTATTTTTATAAATGTTATTATTATTATTATTGTTATTGTTATTATTGTTATTTTCACAAGCTTTAAAACCAGAAATCATTAAAACACGTTGCTTTGGAGGGTTCGGTGTTTAATGCCACCGTGACGGGGTGTCCTGTGGGGGGGGGGCACCACTGGGATGGGGGGGTGTGTTGGGTTTGCGTGGCAGGGTTTTGGTAGCGGGGGGGCTACAGGGGTGGCTTCTGTGAGAAGCTGCTAGAAGCTCCCCCTGTGTCTGACAGAGCCAATGCCAGCCGGCTCCAAGACGGGCCCGCCGCTGGCCAAGGCCAAGCCAATCAGCGCCTCTGTGATAACATATTTAAGAAGTAGAAAAACACTTAGAGAGAGCTTTTGCAGCCG
The DNA here is from genome assembly GCF_028858705.1 of Grus americana. Taxonomy (NCBI): domain Eukaryota; kingdom Metazoa; phylum Chordata; class Aves; order Gruiformes; family Gruidae; genus Grus; species Grus americana. Next base: position 20,779 of record NW_026561590.1, read on the forward strand.
GAGAGAGGAGTGAGAAGATGTAAGAAACTCTGCAGACACCAAGGTCAGTGCAGATGGAGGGGGAGGAGGAGCTCCAGGCGCCGGAGCAGAGATCCCCCTGCAGCCCGTGGTGAAGGCCATGGTGAAGCAGGCTGTCCCCCTGCAGCCCATGGAGGAAGGATGAGGGGGTGTAGCGATTCCACCTGCAGCCCGTGGAGGACCCCACGCCGGAGCAGGTGGAGGCACCTGAAGGAGGCTGCGGCCCGTGGGAAGCCCACGCTGGAGCAAGTTCCTGGCCGGACCGGTGGACCCGTGAAGAGGGGAGCCCACGCCAGGGCAGGTTTGCTGGCAGGACTTGTGGCCCCATGGGGGACCCCATGCTGGAGCAGTTTGCTCCTGAAGGTCTGCACCCCGTGAGAGGGACTCCATGCTGGAGCAGGGGAACGATGAGAGGAGTCCTCCCCCTGAGGATGAAGAAGCGGCAGAAACACCGTGAGATGAACTGACCGTAACCCCCATTCCCCGTCCCCCTGTGCCGCTGAGGGGGGGAAGGTTGAAGCCGGGAGTGAAGTTGAGCCCGGGAAGATGGGAGGGGTGGGGGGAAGTGTTTTAAGAGTTGATTTTATTTTCTCATTCCTCTACTCTGTTTTGCCTAGTAATAAATTAGATGAATTCCCTCTCTAAGTTTGGTCTGTTTTGCTCGTGACAACAATTAGAGAGTGATCTCTCCCTGTCCTTATCTCGACCTACAAGCATTTCATTATGCCTTTTCTCCCCTGTTTAGTGAATGAGGGGAGTGAGAGAGCGGCGCTGGTGGGCACCTGGCCCCCAGCCAGGGTCAACCCACCACAGGGGGTGACCCCAGGGGATGGGGGGTGACCCGAGGGAAACCCATGGGCTTTTTTTCCCCGTTGCCCTTTCATCCTGGACGCTGGAGAGCAAAGAGTACAACGCTTGAGGGGGGGAAAGGATGCAACACCCCCCCCCCCGCCAAAAGACCCCCCAAGTGATGTCTGCTGCCTGCCCTGCCTGGGGGGGGCTGTGGGGCACAGCCACCCTCCTGCTGACACCCTTTGTGCCACGGCCACCCCGCCAGCTCTTGTGTGTCCCCCCCCTTCCCCCGTGTCCCCCCCGGGCCCAGGCAGACCCCGCCCCTTTCCCCGCCCCGGTCCCGGCAAACCCCGGGGGGGGTGGGAACTGCGGGGAGGGGCGGGAGGGGCCGGGCAAGGGAACGGAACGGAAGGGGAGGGAAGCGGGAGAGGCGCTGGGTTCCCCGGGGCAGGAAGCGGCGGCCGGGGGCTCCGGGAAGGGCCCGGGTGAGGGGCGCCTCCGGGTCCCGGCAGCCATGCCCTTGTCTCCCTCCCGGGCACGGAGCCGGGGCCCGGCGGGGCGGCGAAGCGCGGCGAGGGACCGGGACAGGGAGCGGCAGCACCGAGCCCAGGTGAGGGACGCCGGGGGGTTCCGGGGCTGGGAGGGGGCGGTCTGGCGCCGGGGGCGGCTGCTGGGCGCGGGCCGGGCCCTGCCGGGGAGCCCCAGCCCCGGGGGCCTCGCTGGGGACGGCCCTGCCCGGCCCCGGCCCTCTGCCCGCCGGGGCTGGCCGTGCAGCCCAAGGCCGGCCCTGCATCGGTGTAGCTCCAGCCCAGGGAAATTTCAGCTCCAGCCCTACAGTTTTTATTTGAACTCCAGTTCTGTGGTCTTTGGGTTTGCTCCAGCCCCACAGCAGTGATTTCGGCCCCAGGCCTATGGTCCTTAGCCCAGCTCTGTGTGATTTCAGCCTCAGCCCTTCTGGTCTGTATTTCAGCTCCACTCCCAGCCCGACTGCAGTGATTTCAGCTCCAGCCCTACAGTTTTTATTCCAGCTCTGAGTGATTTCAGTTCTGGCCCTACAGTATTTATTTCAGCTCCAGGTTCAGTGTTTCAGCTCCAGCCGCAGTCGTTCTTCAGCCCCAGCTCTGTCACATCTCAGCTCCAGCCCCACAGCAGTGATTTCAGCTCCAGCCCTGCCATCTTTAGTCCAGCTCTGGGTGATTTCAGCTCAGGCCCTACAGTATTTATTTCAGCTCCAGGTTCAGTATTTCAGCTGTTAGATTTCAGCTCCATTCCCAGCCCCACAGCAGTGATTTCAGCCCCAGCCCTACCATCTTTAGTCCAGCTCTGGGTGATTTCAGCTCAGGCCCTACACTCTGTATTTCAGCCCCTGCCCTCAAGGATTTCTTTCAGCTCCAGGCACAGTTGTTATTCAGCTCCAGCTTTGTCATGTTTCAGCCCCAGCCCTACAGTTCTTATGGCAGCTCTGGCCCTGAAGGATTTATTTCAGCTCCAGGTTCAGTATTTCAGCTGTTAGATTTGAGCTCCACTCCCAGCCCCACAGTAGTGATTTCAGCTCCAGCCCTACAATATTTATTTCATCTCTGAGTGATTTCAGCTCTGGCCCTAGTTTTTATTTCAGCTCCAGGTTCGGTGTTTCAGCTCCAGCCGCAGTCGTTCTTCAGCCCCAGCTCTGTCCTGGCTCAGCTCCAGCCCCACAGCAGTGATTTCAGCCCCAGCCCTGCCATCTTTAGTCCAGCTCTGGGTGATTTCAGCTCAGGCCCTGTGGTTTTTATTTCAGCTCTGAGTGATTTCAGCCCCAGCCCTACAGTTTTGATTTCAACTCCAGCTCCAGGTTTGGTATTTCAGCTCCAGCCCCACAGCAGTGATTTCAGCCCTGGCCCTACAGTTTTTATTTCAGCTCTGAGTGATTTCAGCTCTGGCCGTACAGTATTTATTTCAGCTCTGGCCCTGAAGGATTTCTTTCAGCTCCAGCCCCAGGTTCAGTATTTCAGCTGTTAGATTTCAGCTCCGGCCCTACAGTTTTTAGTCCAGCTCTGTTAGATTTCAGCCCCAGCTGTACAGTTTTTATTTCAGCTTCAGGTTTGGTATTTCAGCTCCAGCTGCAGTCATTCTTCAGCCCGAGCCCCACATCAGACATTTCAGCCCCGGCACTACAGTTTTTATTCCAGCTCTGAGTGATTTCAGCTCCAGGTTTGGTGTTTCAGCTCCAGCTGCAGTCGTTCTTCAGCTCCAGCTCTGTCACATCTCAGCCGCAGCCCCACAGCAGTGATTTCAGCTCCAACCCTGCCATCCTGATTTCATCTCCCACCCTACAGTAGCTATTGAACCCCAGGATTTCCACTCCAGGCCTGTGCTGTTTCCCCTCCCACCCCCCCCCCACTCTTTATTTCACCCCCCAGCCTCACAGACTTTCTTACGGCTCCAGCTCTGCGTTGTTTCAGCTTCAGCCCTGCAGTGTTTAGCTCAGCCTCAGCTCTACATCTTCCTGTTGCCTCCGTGTTCTCACAGCAGCTCTGGGGGCTGTTGATAAGGTAGTAAGTCAATCACTGTCATCACTCAACTATCAAAACTGTCCCACTGTGTCTGTCCCCTGAATAAAGTGTTCCTGTTGTGTGTGTCCCCATTTCAGAGGGGAGTTTGGCCTGGTGCATGCTGGCATCCCATGTTTCAGGGGCAAATAAAACCAGACCCCCACCTCTGGTAAGGGTCCCACAGCCCTGACACCACCCCCCCCCAGTGTTTGGGGGCTGGGAGCAGCCACTGGGCCACCTCTTCCCTGTCCCAGAAGCCCCCACTTGGGCTGGTTCTGAGCCCCAACCCCCCCCTCACAGCTTGTTTTCAGGCCCAGAAACACAGCACTCTGGGGACTTTTGGAGCAGCTGAACCCCAGGACTGAGCTGGGCTGTTCAGCCCCAACCACAGAACTTCATCCTCCTTTGGGGGGCTGGAAACACCCTTGAGGCTGCTGCTGTGGCCCATGTGTGAAGGGAAAGGGGGGCCACAGCCCAGGGAGTGCTTGGGAACTGCAGGCACCCACCCAGACAGGGAAAGCTTTATTGCACTTTATTCCACTTGATTTTTCAATTATCGTTATGCATTACACTTCTTGTAATAAACCAACACAATAGCTTTATTAGCAGTACTAGTTACAGTATTGTTTAAAAGCCAAGCACGCCCCCCTCCCCCCACCCCCCCACTCGCGGCAACATCCGCGGGGAGCCGGGCCCGGGAACCCCCACGCAGCCCGGCCGCGCCCCGACCCCCCACCCGACCCCCGCTGGGGCTCGGCACCCGCCCCGTGTAGCGGCCGGCGCCCCTCCTCGCTCGGCGCCGCTCCGGCCGCCGCTGCCCGACACAAGCGGGGAAGAGCCAACAGAACGCGACCTGGCTGTCACGCCGGGCACGGACCCAAGCGGCACCCCCGTCCCAGCGCATCGCATCGCCCGCCCGGGCCGCGTCTCCCCGACCACCTCCCGCCCGGCGCCGTCGACCGCAAGGCTCCCGCCCCCGGAACACACCGCGAACCCGCCCGCACAGTGGCTCGGGCCCGGTCAGACGCAGGGGGCCCACGGCCGGACACTACTGCCCGCCGCCCCGCTCCCAGCGCCCCCCCGGCCCGGCTCACCGGCGCTCCTCAGCCCGCGGGGCGGCAGCAGCACCAGCTCCACGTCCGCTCCCCACGGCCGCCGCCACACACTGACAGCGCCGCCGGCCCGCGCAAGCGCTCTACCCTCTCGGGCCCCGCCCCCACCCCCGACCAGCCCACCCGTGCCCCGCCCATCTCCGCGCCGCCCAATCCCGGCCCGCTCTTTCCCTCCGGCCACGCCCCATCCCGTCGCCGCTCCGCCCAATCGCGGCCTGCCCTTTCCCTCCGGCCACGCCCCATCCCGTCCATCTCCGCGCCGCCCAATCGCGGCCCGCCCTTTCACTCCGGCCCCGCTGAACCCGCTCCGGGAGAGCCGACCCGCAAGGAGTCGCGGTTTCCGGGTCCCGCCCCGTTCTCCCTCTCAGCCCCGCTCCCGGAGGGCGCCCGGCCCGGGCAGTCCCGGCGGCAGCTGAGGCCCTTCCCGGCTTTAGGGGCTTGAACGGGAACCGGGGCCGGCCTCGCTGCGGAGCCCCTGCCCGCTCTCCCCGGCACACCGACAGCGGCTGCCGGGGCTACTGCAGCGGGGCCGCGACCCCTCGAGTCTCCCGGCAGCGGCCCCCGCGGCTGCGCGGGGCACAAGCTGGGCTCCGGGTCCCGGCAGCCATGCCCTTGTCTCCCTCCCGGGCACGGAGCCGGGGCCCGGCGGGGCGGCGAAGCGCGCCGAGGGACCGGGAGCGGCAGCACCGAGCCCAGGTGAGGGACGCCGGGGGTTCCGGGGCTGGGGGGGGGCGGTCTGGCGCCGGGGGAGCCCTGTCTCCCTGCCCGGCCCCGGCCCTCTGCCCGCCGGGGCTGGCCGTGCAGCCCAAGGCTCCCACGCGCTTCATTGCAGCTCCCGCCTGGCCCAGCTCCGCTCAGGGACGCTCCGGCTCGGCACCAGCTCGGCTCCAGCCCCGCGCTCGGCGCTTCGGCCCCGGCTCCGGCCCGGAGGCGTCTGCGCTCCCGGTGCTGGGCGCTGCGGGGAAGAGATGATGCTGCTGCTGCTGCTGCTGCTGCTTCCGACAGCTCCGGCTGAGGGGAACCCGGGCTGCTGCCCTCTCTGGCCTCAGGAAAGCTCCGGCTTGTTCCAGCTCCGGCTGATGGACGCTCCAGCCCCGCATGGCTGCAGCTGCAGCTCCAGCCCCGTGTGATTTCGGCTCCCGATGCCGCCCGCTCCAGGTAAGAGACGCTCCGGCCGACGGACGAGCTGTCTCGCTCCCCGTCTCCCCGGCCGAGGCGGGAGCCCAGGCTGCTCAGCACGGCGTTACCCAGGGGGTTCAGTCCCTCATTTTTGCCGTAAATATGGTAAATGCGGCTGTGCGGAGCGACGGAATCGCCCCCCTTAAGGGCTGGGCTCCTCGGTCACCGCCGCTGCTCGGGTCACCGCTCCGTGCCTGTCCCGTGCGGGGGCAGGGGGCGGGGGGCGGGGTGTCCATGGTCGCCGCTCCAAACCCGCGTCCCGCAGGGGGTTCTGCTGGATTCCGGCCGTGGCTTTGTGCCCGCTGTCACGGAAGGGTCGGTCTTCTCTGGGGTGTCCTCGGCTTGGGTCTGGGGGTCACGTGGGGTTGGGGGGGCCCAGGGAAAAGCTCCGACCCCCAGGCAGCATTCGTTCTGTCGCAGTTTCCAGCTCGCCTTTCGCACGGGCTCAGGGACCCGCCGGCTTGTTGCAGCTCCGGCTCCTCCACGCTCCGGCCGATGGACGTCCCACCTCGTCCCACCCCTGCCCGCTCCGGCCGAGAGACGCTCCTGCTCCTGACAGCCCCGGGGGCTTTTGTCCAGCTCCGGCCCTGCGTCATTTTGGGCCCAGCCGAGACACCGGACGTTCCCGTTTCTCACAGCTCCAGCCCTACCCGATGGAAACCTCGAGCCCTGCATGACCTCCTGCTGCTTCCAGCTCCAGGCGCCGGACGCTCGGCTGGTTCCCCTCCTGCTGATGGGCCCCCAGCTCGGAGTCAGAGCTGCTCCCCAGCTCTGGGGGCTGGTGACGAGGTCGTAAATCAATCACTGTCATCGCTCAAGTACCACCCCTGTCTGCCCCTTGAATAAAGCCTCGGTGCCCCCATTTTTGCCCAGAGACTATCTCAGACGTTGAGTTCGGCCTGGTGCATGCCAGCGTCCCGCACTTCGGGGGCAAACGCGACCGGACCCCCACCTCCGGTGAGGGTCCCGCAGCCCTGCCCCACCCACCCACCGACTTCCCCCCCACCCCCAGAGCTGGCATTTGGGGGCTGGGAAGGGCTGCTCAGGCTCCAGTTCTCAGCCCCTAAAGGCAGCGCTTGGGCTGGTTCTGAGCCCCAACACCCTGCAGACCACCCCCCACCCCCCACCAGCTTGTTTTCAGGCCCAGAAACGCAGCACTGGGCTCCATTTCCAAGCTCTGAAAACGCAGCACTTAGTCTCTTTTTTGGGTTGAGCTGCTGAACCCCAGGACTGAGCTGTTCAGCCCCAAACACAGCACTTAGTCCTCGCTTGGGGGGGCTGGCTGGAAACACCCCCCGGGGCTGCTGCTCCTCTGGCCCCTGTGTGAGGGGGAAGAGGGAAGGCACCCACCCACAGCCCAGGGCCCCGGGCAGGGAGTGCTTGGGAACTGGGCGGGGGGGGGCAGGGGGCACCTCCCGCGGGGAGGAACCGGCCCCGGGGCACTGGGGGCAGCACCCACCCCCCCCGGGGAAAGCTTTATTGCACTGGATTACACTTTATTATCGCACCGTTACGGTTACACAGCGTGCTTACAGGACCATCACAAACCAGCACGAGTTCTTTATTCTCTGTAGTTGCAGCAGTATTTAAGCCCCAGCCTCCACACCCCCGCTCCCCACAGCCGCAGCCCCCGCAGGAGCCGGGCCCGGTTCCCCCCAGCCCAGCCGCACCCCGGTCCTGCTCGGGACCCGAACCGGTCGTCGTGTCCCCCCCACATGCCCCGGGCAGCGGCCGGCGCCCTTCCCGCCCCTGCGGCACCGGCACCCGCTCGGCGCCGCTCCGGCCTCCGGGGCCGCCGCTGCCCGACACAAGCGGGGAGCAGCCGCCGGCACGGGGACCCGCTCCCACCCACGGCCCGGACCGGCACCCCCGACCCGGGACACGGCCCGCCCGGGCCCGCGTCTGACCGGGTCTTCCCCGCTCGGCACCCCCGGCCCCGGCACACACCGCGGGCGGGCCCGCCCGCGCGAACGGAGACCCCGGCCCGGCCAGACACGCGGGAACCGCGGCCGACCACCGCTGCCAGCCACCCCGCTCCCAGCGCCCCCCGGCCCGGCTCACCGGCGCTCCTGGGCCCGCGGGGGACCGGGACCAGCACCGGCTGCTACTCAGCACTACTGCCGCCGCCCGCGCACGCGCCCTACAGCCTCCGGACCCGCCAATCCCGGCCCGAGACACCGCCCGGACGCGCCAATCCAGCCCGCCGAGCCGCGGACCGCCCATCTCCGCTCGACCCAATCCCGACCCTTCATGTCGCGCCCCGCCCATCTCCGCTCGACCCAATCCCGACCCTTCATGTCGCGCCCCGCCCATCTCCGCTGGGCCCAATCCCAACCCGCCATTTCAATCCCCCCAATGTATATGCTCTCCGCTCCGCCCAATCCCGGCCCGCCATTTCAATCCGGGCCCGCCCGCCTTCCCCGGCACACCATCAGCGGCTGCCGGGGCTACCGCAGCAGAGCCGCGACCCCTCGAGTCTCCCGGAGCGGCGGCGGGATCGGAGCCTCCGGTGGGACGGGTGGGGCGGAGACGGGGGGCCAGAGGGGGGCGGGCCCGAATTGAAAAGACCGGGGATAAACCGGGGCGGATTGAAATGGCGGGCCGGGATTGGCTCGAGCGGAGACGGGCGGGGCGGGGCGGGGCGCGACATGAAGGGTCGGGATTGGGTCGAGCGGAGATGGGCGGTCCGCGGCTCGGCGGGCTGGATTGGCGCGTCCGGGCGGTGTCTCGGGCCGGGATTGGCGGGTCCGGAGGCTGTAGGGCGCGTGCGCGGGCGGCGGCAGTAGTGCGCGGGCAGCGGCGGGGAGCGGCGGCGGCTGCTGGTGCTGGTCCCCCGCGGGCCCAGGAGCGCCGGTGAGCCGGGCCGGGGGGCGCTGGGAGCGGGGTGGCTGGCGGCGGTGGTGGTTGGCCGCAGTTTCCGGCCGCGGTTCCCGCGTGTCTGGCCGGGCCGGGGCCTCCGTTCGCGCGGGCGGGCCCGCCCGCGGTGTGTGCCGGGGCCGGGGGTGCCGAGCGGTGGAGACCCGGTCAGACGCGGGCCCGGGCGGGCCGTGTCCCGGGTCGGGGGTGCCGGTCCGGGCCGTGGGTGGGAGCGGGTCCCCGTGCCGGCGGCTGCTCCCCGCTTGTGTCGGGCAGCGGCGGCCCCGGAGGCCGGAGCGGCGCCGAGCGGGTGCCGGTGCCGCAGGGGCGGGAAGGGCGCCGGCCGCTGCCCGGGGCATGTGGGGGGGACACGACGACCGGTTCGGGTCCCGAGCAGGACCGGGGTGCGGCTGGGCTGGGGGGAACCGGGCCCGGCTCCCGCGGGGGCTGCGGCTGTGGGGAGCGGGGGTGTGGAGGCTGGGGCTTAAATACTGCTGCAACTACAGAGAATAAAGAACTCGTGCTGGTTTGTGATGGTCCTGTAAGCACGCTGTGTAACCGTAACGGTGCGATAATAAAGTGTAATCCAATGCAATAAAGCTTTCCCCGGGGGGGGGGGGCTGGGTGCTGCCCCCAGTGCCCCGGGGCCGGTTCCTCCCCGCGGGAGGTGCCCCCTGCCCCCGCCCAGTTCCCAAGCACTCCCTGCCCGGGGCCCTGGGCTGTGGGTGGGTGCCTTCCCTCTTCCCCCTCACACAGGGGCCAGAGGAGCAGCAGCCCCGGGGGGTGTTTCCAGCCAGCCCCCCCAAGCGAGGACTAAGTGCTGTGTTTGGGGCTGAACAGCTCAGTCCTGGGGTTCAGCAGCTCAACCCAAAAAAGAGACTAAGTGCTGCGTTTTCAGAGCTTGGAAATGGAGCCCAGTGCTGCGTTTCTGGGCCTGAAAACAAGCTGGTGGGGGGTGGGGGGTGGTCTGCAGGGTGTTGGGGCTCAGAACCAGCCCAAGCGCTGCCTTTAGGGGCTGGGAACTGGAGCCTGAGCAGCCCTTCCCAGCCCCCAAATGCCAGCTCTGGGGGTGGGGGGGAAGTCGGTGGGTGGGTGGGGCAGGGCTGCGGGACCCTCACCGGAGGTGGGGGTCCGGTCGCGTTTGCCCCCGAAGTGCGGGACGCTGGCATGCACCAGGCCGAACTCAACGTCTGAGATAGTCTCTGGGCGAAAATGGGGGCACCGAGGCTTTATTCAAGGGGCAGACAGGGGTGGTACTTGAGCGATGACAGTGATTGATTTACGACCTCGTCACCAGCCCCCAGAGCTGGGGAGCAGCTCTGACTCCGAGCTGGGGGCCCATCAGCAGGAGGGGAACCAGCCGAGCGTCCGGCGCCTGGAGCTGGAAGCAGCAGGAGCTCATGCAGGGCTCGAGCTTTCCATCGGGTAGGGCTGGAGCTGTGAGAAACGGGAACGTCCGGTGTCTCGGCTGGGCCCAAAATGACGCAGGGCCGGAGCTGGACAAAAGCCCCCGGGGCTGTCAGGAGCAGGAGCGTCTCTCGGCCGGAGCGGGCAGGGGTGGGACGAGGTGGGACGTCCATCGGCCGGAGCGTGGAGGAGCCGGAGCTGCAACAAGCCGGCGGGTCCCTGAGCCCGTGCGAAAGGCGAGCTGGAAACTGCGACAGAACGAATGCTGCCTGGGGGTCGGAGCTTTTCCCTGGGCCCCCCCAACCCCACGTGACCCCCAGACCCAAGCCGAGGACACCCCAGAGAAGACCGACCCTTCCGTGACAGCGGGCACAAAGCCACGGCCGGAATCCAGCAGAACCCCCTGCGGGACGCGGGTTTGGAGCGGCGACCATGGACACCCCGCCCCCCGCCCCCTGCCCCCGCACGGGACAGGCACGGAGCGGTGACCCGAGCAGCGGCGGTGACCGAGGAGCCCAGCCCTTAAGGGGGGCGATTCCGTCGCTCCGCACAGCCGCATTTACCATATTTACGGCAAAAATGAGGGACTGAACCCCCTGGGTAACGCCGTGCTGAGCAGCCTGGGCTCCCGCCTCGGCCGGGGAGACGGGGAGCGAGACAGCTCGTCCGTCGGCCGGAGCGTCTCTTACCTGGAGCGGGCGGCATCGGGAGCCGAAATCACACGGGGCTGGAGCTGCAGCTGCAGCCATGCGGGGCTGGAGCGTCCATCAGCCGGAGCTGGAACAAGCCGGAGCTTTCCTGAGGCCAGAGAGGGCAGCAGCCCGGGTTCCCCTCAGCCGGAGCTGTCGGAAGCAGCAGCAGCAGCAGCAGCAGCAGCATCATCTCTTCCCCGCAGCGCCCAGCACCGGGAGCGCAGACGCCTCCGGGCCGGAGCCGGGGCCGAAGCGCCGAGCGCGGGGCTGGAGCCGAGCTGGTGCCGAGCCGGAGCGTCCCTGAGCGGAGCTGGGCCAGGCGGGAGCTGCAATGAAGCGCGTGGGAGCCTTGGGCTGCACGGCCAGCCCCGGCGGGCAGAGGGCCGGGGCCGGGCAGGGAGACAGGGCTCCCCCGGCGCCAGACCGCCCCCCCCCCGCCCCGGAACCCCCGGCGTCCCTCACCTGGGCTCGGTGCTGCCGCTCCCGGTCCCTCGGCGCGCTTCGCCGCCCCGCCGGGCCCCGGCTCCGTGCCCGGGAGGGAGACAAGGGCATGGCTGCCGGGACCCGGAGCCCAGCTTGTGCCCCGCGCAGCCGCGGGGGCCGCTGCCGGGAGACTCGAGGGGTCGCGGCCCCGCTGCAGTAGCCCCGGCAGCCGCTGTCGGTGTGCCGGGGAGAGCGGGCAGGGGCTCCGCAGCGAGGCCGGCCCCGGTTCCCGTTCAAGCCCCTAAAGCCGGGAAGGGCCTCAGCTGCCGCCGGGACTGCCCGGGCCGGGCGCCCTCCGGGAGCGGGGCTGAGAGGGAGAACGGGGCGGGACCCGGAAACCGCGACTCCTTGCGGGTCGGCTCTCCCGGAGCGGGTTCAGCGGGGCCGGAGTGAAAGGGCGGGCCGCGATTGGGCGGCGCGGAGATGGACGGGATGGGGCGTGGCCGGAGGGAAAGGGCAGGCCGCGATTGGGCGGAGCGGCGACGGGATGGGGCGTGGCCGGAGGGAAAGAGCGGGCCGGGATTGGGCGGCGCGGAGATGGGCGGGGCACGGGTGGGCTGGTCGGGGGTGGGGGCGGGGCCCGAGAGGGTAGAGCGCTTGCGCGGGCCGGCGGCGCTGTCAGTGTGTGGCGGCGGCCGTGGGGAGCGGACGTGGAGCTGGTGCTGCTGCCGCCCCGCGGGCTGAGGAGCGCCGGTGAGCCGGGCCGGGGGGGCGCTGGGAGCGGGGCGGCGGGCAGTAGTGTCCGGCCGTGGGCCCCCTGCGTCTGACCGGGCCCGAGCCACTGTGCGGGCGGGTTCGCGGTGTGTTCCGGGGGCGGGAGCCTTGCGGTCGACGGCGCCGGGCGGGAGGTGGTCGGGGAGACGCGGCCCGGGCGGGCGATGCGATGCGCTGGGACGGGGGTGCCGCTTGGGTCCGTGCCCGGCGTGACAGCCAGGTCGCGTTCTGTTGGCTCTTCCCCGCTTGTGTCGGGCAGCGGCGGCCGGAGCGGCGCCGAGCGAGGAGGGGCGCCGGCCGCTACACGGGGCGGGTGCCGAGCCCCAGCGGGGGTCGGGTGGGGGGTCGGGGCGCGGCCGGGCTGCGTGGGGGTTCCCGGGCCCGGCTCCCCGCGGATGTTGCCGCGAGTGGGGGGGTGGGGGGAGGGGGGCGTGCTTGGCTTTTAAACAATACTGTAACTAGTACTGCTAATAAAGCTATTGTGTTGGTTTATTACAAGAAGTGTAATGCATAACGATAATTGAAAAATCAAGTGGAATAAAGTGCAATAAAGCTTTCCCTGTCTGGGTGGGTGCCTGCAGTTCCCAAGCACTCCCTGGGCTGTGGCCCCCCTTTCCCTTCACACATGGGCCACAGCAGCAGCCTCAAGGGTGTTTCCAGCCCCCCAAAGGAGAAGGAAGTTCTGTGGTTGGGGCTGAACAGCCCAGCTCAGTCCTGGGGTTCAGCTGCTCCAAAAGTCCCCAGAGTGCTGTGTTTCTGGGCCTGAAAACAAGCTGTGAGGGGGGGGTTGGGGCTCAGAACCAGCCCAAGTGGGGGCTTCTGGGACAGGGAAGAGGTGGCCCAGTGGCTGCTCCCAGCCCCCAAACACTGGGGGGGGGGGTGTGGCAGGGCTGTGGGACCCTCACCAGAGGTGGGGGTCTGGTTTTATTTGCCCCTGAAACATGGGATGCCAGCATGCACCAGGCCAAACTCCCCTCTGAAATGGGGACACACACAACAGGAACACTTTATTCAGGGGACAGACACAGTGGGACAGTTTTGATAGTTGAGTGATGACAGTGATTGACTTACTACCTTATCAACAGCCCCCAGAGCTGCTGTGAGAACACGGAGGCAACAGGAAGATGTAGAGCTGAGGCTGAGCTAAACACTGCAGGGCTGAAGCTGAAACAACGCAGAGCTGGAGCCGTAAGAAAGTCTGTGAGGCTGGGGGGTGAAATAAAGAGTGGGGGGGGGTGGGAGGGGAAACAGCACAGGCCTGGAGTGGAAATCCTGGGGTTCAATAGCTACTGTAGGGTGGGAGATGAAATCAGGATGGCAGGGTTGGAGCTGAAATCACTGCTGTGGGGCTGCGGCTGAGATGTGACAGAGCTGGAGCTGAAGAACGACTGCAGCTGGAGCTGAAACACCAAACCTGGAGCTGAAATCACTCAGAGCTGGAATAAAAACTGTAGTGCCGGGGCTGAAATGTCTGATGTGGGGCTCGGGCTGAAGAATGACTGCAGCTGGAGCTGAAATACCAAACCTGAAGCTGAAATAAAAACTGTACAGCTGGGGCTGAAATCTAACAGAGCTGGACTAAAAACTGTAGGGCCGGAGCTGAAATCTAACAGCTGAAATACTGAACCTGGGGCTGGAGCTGAAAGAAATCCTTCAGGGCCAGAGCTGAAATAAATACTGTACGGCCAGAGCTGAAATCACTCAGAGCTGAAATAAAAACTGTAGGGCCAGGGCTGAAATCACTGCTGTGGGGCTGGAGCTGAAATACCAAACCTGGAGCTGGAGTTGAAATCAAAACTGTAGGGCTGGGGCTGAAATCACTCAGAGCTGAAATAAAAACCACAGGGCCTGAGCTGAAATCACCCAGAGCTGGACTAAAGATGGCAGGGCTGGAGCTGAAATCACTGCTGTGGGGCTGGAGCTGAGCCAGGACAGAGCTGGGGCTGAAGAACGACTGCGGCTGGAGCTGAAACACCGAACCTGGAGCTGAAATAAATACTGTAGGGCCAGAACTGAAATAAAAACTGTAGGGCTGGGAATGGAGCTGGAATAAAAGCTGTGGGGCTGAAATCTCTGGAGCTGGAATCAAGATGGTAGGGATGGGGCTGCAATCACTGCTGTGGGGCTGGGAGTGGAGCTCAAATCTAACAGCTGAAATACTGAACCTGGAGCTGAAATAAATCCTTCAGGGCCAGAGCTGCCATAAGAACTGTAGGGCTGGGGCTGAAACATGACAAAGCTGGAGCTGAATAACAACTGTGCCTGGAGCTGAAAGAAATCCTTGAGGGCAGGGGCTGAAATACAGAGTGTAGGGCCTGAGCTGAAATCACCCAGAGCTGGACTAAAGATGGTAGGGCTGGGGCTGAAATCACTGCTGTGGGGCTGGGAATGGAGCTGAAATCTAACAGCTGAAATACTGAACCTGGAGCTGAAATAAATACTGTAGGGCCTGAGCTGAAATCACCCAGAGCTGGACTAAAGATGGCAGGGCTGGAGCTGAAATCACTGCTGTGGGGCTGGAGCTGAGATGTGACAGAGCTGGGGCTGAAGAACGACTGCGGCTGGAGCTGAAACACTGAACCTGGAGCTGAAATAAATACTGTAGGGCCAGAACTGAAATCACTCAGAGCTGGAATAAAAACTGTAGGGCTGGAGCTGAAATCACTGCAGTCGGGCTGGGAGTGGAGCTGAAATACAGACCAGAAGGGCTGAGGCTGAAATCACACAGAGCTGGGCTAAGGACCATAGGCCTGGGGCCGAAATCACTGCTGTGGGGCTGGAGCAAACCCAAAGACCACAGAACTGGAGTTCAAATAAAAACTGTAGGGCTGGAGCTGAAATTTCCCTGGGCTGGAGCTACACCGATGCAGGGCCGGCCTTGGGCTGCACGGCCAGCCCCGGCGGGCAGAGGGCCGGGGCCGGGCAGGGCCGTCCCCAGCGAGGCCCCCGGGGCTGGGGCTCCCCGGCAGGGCCCGGCCCGCGCCCAGCAGCCGCCCCCGGCGCCAGACCGCCCCCTCCCAGCCCCGGAACCCCCCGGCGTCCCTCACCTGGGCTCGGTGCTGCCGCTCCCTGTCCCGGTCCCTCACCGCGCTTCGCCGCCCCGCCGGGCCCCGGCTCCGTGCCCGGGAGGGAGACAAGGGCATGGCTGCCGGGACCCGGAGGCGCCCCTCACCCGGGCCCTTCCCGGAGCCCCCGGCCGCCGCTTCCTGCCCCGGGGAACCCAGCGCCTCTCCCGCTTCCCTCCCCTTCCGTTCCGTTCCGTTCCCTTGCCCGGCCCCTCCCGCCCCTCCCCGCAGTTCCCACCCCCCCCGGGGTTTGCCGGGACCGGGGCGGGGAAAGGGGCGGGGTCTGCCTGGGCCCGGGGGGGACACGGGGGAAGGGGGGGGACACACAAGAGCTGGCGGGGTGGCCGTGGCACAAAGGGTGTCAGCAGGAGGGTGGCTGTGCCCCACAGCCCCCCCCAGGCAGGGCAGGCAGCAGACATCACTTGGGGGGTCTTTTGGCGGGGGGGGGGGGTGTTGCATCCTTTCCCCCCCTCAAGCGTTGTGCCCTTTGCTCTCCAGCGTCCAGGATGAAAGGGCAACGGGGAAAAAAAGCCCATGGGTTTCCCTCGGGTCACCCCCCATCCCCTGGGGTCACCCCCTGTGGTGGGTTGACCCTGGCTGGGGGCCAGGTGCCCACCAGCGCCGCTCTCTCACTCCCCTCATTCACTAAACAGGGGAGAAAAGGCATAATGAAATGCTTGTAGGTCGAGATAAGGACAGGGAGAGATCACTCTCTAATTGTTGTCACGAGCAAAACAGACCAAACTTAGAGAGGGAATTCATCTAATTTATTACTAGGCAAAACAGAGTAGAGGAATGAGAAAATAAAATCAACTCTTAAAACACTTCCCCCCACCCCTCCCATCTTCCCGGGCTCAACTTCACTCCCGGCTTCAACCTTCCCCCCCTCAGCAGCACAGGGGGACGGGGAATGGGGGTTACGGTCAGTTCATCTCACGGTGTTTCTGCCGCTTCTTCATCCTCAGGGGGAGGACTCCTCTCATCGTTCCCCTGCTCCAGCATGGAGTCCCTCTCACGGGGTGCAGACCTTCAGGAGCAAACTGCTCCAGCATGGGGTCCCCCATGGGGCCACAAGTCCTGCCAGCAAACCTGCCCTGGCGTGGGCTCCCCTCTTCACGGGTCCACCGGTCCGGCCAGGAACTTGCTCCAGCGTGGGCTTCCCACGGGCCGCAGCCTCCTTCAGGTGCCTCCACCTGCTCCGGCGTGGGGTCCTCCACGGGCTGCAGGTGGAATCGCTACACCCCCTCATCCTTCCTCCATGGGCTGCAGGGGGACAGCCTGCTTCACCATGGCCTTCACCACGGGCTGCAGGGGGATCTCTGCTCCGGCGCCTGGAGCTCCTCCTCCCCCTCCATCTGCACTGACCTTGGTGTCTGCAGAGTTTCTTACATCTTCTCACTCCTCTCTCCGGCTGCAAAAGCTCTCTCTAAGTGTTTTTCTACTTCTTAAATATGTTATCACAGAGGCGCTGATTGGCTTGGCCTTGGCCAGCGGCGGGCCCGTCTTGGAGCCGGCTGGCATTGGCTCTGTCAGACACAGGGGGAGCTTCTAGCAGCTTCTCACAGAAGCCACCCCTGTAGCCCCCCCGCTACCAAAACCCTGCCACGCAAACCCAACACACCCCCCCATCCCAGTGGTGCCCCCCCCCCACAGGACACCCCGTCACGGTGGCATTAAACACCGAACCCTCCAAAGCAACGTGTTTTAATGATTTCTGGTTTTAAAGCTTGTGAAAATAACAATAATAACAATAACAATAATAATAATAATAACATTTATAAAAATAATAATAAAACAAGACTTCCAGTCATCTCAAGGGCTCCCTTCCTATTTTTACAGGCCAAACAGAGGGAGCAAGCCCCCCCCGTAGGGCAATGGGATTTCCAGCACCTTTGGCCCCCAAAATAACCGGAGCATCCCAGAGCATCGAGAAGAGGAGTCGAGCATCCCTACCAGGGCAGCACCTCCAAATCCGGGGTGTCTTCTTCACCCCGGGCTGTCTTCTTTCATCTCCAGGCCCACCCCCCCCACCCCCCCAAAAAAAAATAATGCCGAAGGGGTTAAACACTACTATTGCTAATATGTGATTTACAGCATTTATACAGCATTTACGGGCCCCGGCCTTTATTCCGGCTAAAACTTAGCATCGGTTTCCCTTAGGAAATAACAAAAAAAAAAAAACCCCAAAACCCCAAAAAACCAAAGGTTAAAGAAAAGTTAAGTATAAAACAATATTTCAAGGAGTCGAGCGGGGGGGTTCACGTCGTTCCCTGCTCCCAGGACAAAGGGGCCAGCCCCAAAACGGGTGCCTGCCCTCAAACCTCCCTCAGCGGCCCTCGCACACCACCACTCACATTGGGGCTGCAGGCTCGCCTAGCCGAGCAAGGCCTCAACATAGCACCTCACGTCACTATCATCAAAAATCAGCCATAATCCTCCAAACTGGAAACGTCGAGACCCTGCTCCCAGGACAAAGGGGCCAGCCCCAAAACGGGTGCCTGCCCTCAAACCCCCTCAGCGGCCCTCGCACAACACCACTCACATTGGGGCTGCGGGCTCGCCTAGCCGAGCAAGGCCTCAACATAGCACCTCACGTCACTATCATCAAAAATATGCCCAAATCCACCAAACTGGAAACGTCGAGACCCTGCTCCCAGGACAAAGGGGCCAGCCCCAAAACGGGTGCCTGCCCTCAAACCTCCCTCAGCGGCCCTCGCACACCACCACTCACAAAGGGGCTGCAGGCCCGCCTAGCCGAGCAAGGCCTCAACATAGCACCTCACGTCACTATCATCAAAAATCAGCATTCATCCTCCAAACTGGAAACGTCGAGACCCTGCTCCCAGGACAAAGGGGCCAGCCCCAAAACGGGTGCCTGCCCTCAAACCTCCCTCAGCGGCCCTCGCACACCACCACTCACAATGGGGCTGCAGGCCCGCCTAGCCGAGCAAGGCCTCAACATAGCACCTCACGTCACTATCATCAAAAATATGCCCAAATCCACCAAACTGGAAACGTCGAGACCCTGCTCCCAGGACAAAGGGGCCAGCCCCAAAACGGGTGCCTGCCCTCAAACCTCCCTCAGCGGCCCTCGCACACCACCACTCACAATGGGGCTGCGGACTCGCCTAGCCGAGCAAGGCCTCAACATAGCACCTCACGTCACTATCATCAAAAATATGCCCAAATCCACCAAACTGGAAACGTCGAGACCCTGCTCCCAGGACAAAGGGGCCAGCCCCAAAACGGGTGCCTGCCCTCAAACCTCCCTCAGCGGCCCTCGCACACCACCACTCACATTGGGGCTGCGGGCTCGCCTAGCCGAGCAAGGCCTCAACATAGCACCTCACGTCACTATCATCAAAAATATGCCCAAATCCACCAAACTGGAAACGTCGAGACCCTGCTCCCAGGACAAAGGGGCCAGCCCCAAAACGGGTGCCTGCCCTCAAACCTCCCTCAGCGGCCCTCGCACACCACCACTCACATTGGGGCTGCAGGCCCGCCTAGCCGAGCAAGGCCTCAACATAGCACCTCACGTCACTATCATCAAAAATATGCCCAAATCCACCAAACTGGAAACGTCGAGACCCTGCTCCCAGGACAAAGGGGCCAGCCCCAAAACGGGTGCCTGCCCTCAAACCTCCCTCAGCGGCCCTCGCACACCACCACTCACATTGGGGCTGCGGGCCCGCCTAGCCGAGCAAGGCCTCAACATAGCACCTCACGTCACTATCATCAAAAATATGCCCAAATCCACCAAACTGGAAACGTCGAGACCCTGCTCCCAGGACAAAGGGGCCAGCCCCAAAACGGGTGCCTGCCCTCAAACCCCCCTCAGCGGCCCTCGCACACCACCACTCACATTGGGGCTGCAGGCCCGCCTAGCCGAGCAAGGCCTCAACATAGCACCTCACGTCACTATCATCAAAAATATGCCCAAATCCACCAAACTGGAAACGTCGAGACCCTGCTCCCAGGACAAAGGGGCCAGCCCCAAAACGGGTGCCTGCCCTCAAACCTCCCTCAGCGGCCCTCGCACACCACCACTCACATTGGGGCTGCAGGCCCGCCTAGCCGAGCAAGGCCTCAACATAGCACCTCACGTCACTATCATCAAAAATATGCCCAAATCCACCAAACTGGAAACGTCGAGCCCCTGCTCCCAGGACAAAGGGGCCAGCCCCAAAACGGGTGCCTGCCCTCAAACCTCCCTCAGCGGCCCTCGCACACCACCACTCACATTGGGGCTGCAGGCCCGCCTAGCCGAGCAAGGCCTCAACATAGCACCTCACGTCACTATCATCAAAAATCAGCATTCATCCTCCAAACTGGAAACGTCGAGCCCCTGCTCCCAGGACAAAGGGGCCAGCCCCAAAACGGGTGCCTGCCCTCAAACCTCCCTCAGCGGCCCTCGCACACCACCACTCACATTGGGGCTGCAGGCCCGCCTAGCCGAGCAAGGCCTCAACATAGCACCTCACGTCACTATCATCAAAAATATGCCCAAATCCACCAAACTGGAAACGTCGAGACCCTGCTCCCAGGACAAAGGGGCCAGCCCCAAAACGGGTGCCTGCCCTCAAACCTCCCTCAGCGGCCCTCGCACACCACCACTCACATTGGGGCTGCAGGCCCGCCTAGCCGAGCAAGGCCTCAACATAGCACCTCACGTCACTATCATCAAAAATCAGCATTCATCCTCCAAACTGGAAACGTCGAGCCCCTGCTCCCAGGACAAAGGGGCCAGCCCCAAAACGGGTGCCTGCCCTCAAACCTCCCTCAGCGGCCCTCGCACACCACCACTCACATTGGGGCTGCAGGCCCGCCTAGCCGAGCAAGGCCTCAACATAGCACCTCACGTCACTATCATCAAAAATCTGCCCAAATCCACCAAACTGGAAACGTCGAGACCCTGCTCCCAGGACAAAGGGGCCAGCCCCAAAACGGGTGCCTGCCCTCAAACCTCCCTCAGCGGCCCTCGCACACCACCACTCACATTGGGGCTGCAGGCCCGCCTAGCCGAGCAAGGCCTCAACATAGCACCTCACGTCACTATCATCAAAAATCAGCATTCATCCTCCAAACTGGAAACGTCGAGACCCTGCTCCCAGGACAAAGGGGCCAGCCCCAAAACGGGTGCCTGCCCTCAAACCTCCCTCAGCGGCCCTCGCACACCACCACTCACATTGGGGCTGCGGGCTCGCCTAGCCGAGCAAGGCCTCAACATAGCACCTCACGTCACTATCATCAAAAATATGCCCAAATCCACCAAACTGGAAACGTCGAGACCCTGCTCCCAGGACAAAGGGGCCAGCCCCAAAACGGGTGCCTGCCCTCAAACCTCCCTCAGCGGCCCTCGCACACCACCACTCACACTGGGGCTGCAGGCTCGCCTAGCCGAGCAAGGCCTCAACATAGCACCTCACGTCACTATCATCAAAAATATGCCCAAATCCACCAAACTGGAAACGTCGAGACCCTGCTCCCAGGACAAAGGGGCCAGCCCCAAAACGGGTGCCTGCCCTCAAACCTCCCTCAGCGGCCCTCGCACACCACCACTCACATTGGGACTGCGGGCCCGCCTAGCCGAGCAAGGCCTCAACATAGCACCTCACGTCACTATCATCAAAAATATGCCCAAATCCACCAAACTGGAAACGTCGAGACCCTGCTCCCAGGACAAAGGGGCCAGCCCCAAAACGGGTGCCTGCCCTCAAACCTCCCTCAGCGGCCCTCGCACACCACCACTCACATTGGGGCTGAGGGCTCACCTAGCCGAGCAAGGCCTCAACATAGCACCTCACGTCACTATCATCAAAAATATGCCCAATCCACCAAACTGGAAACGTCGAGACCCTGCTCCCAGGACAAAGGGGCCAGCCCCAAAACGGGTGCCTGCCCTCAAACCTCCCTCAGCGGCCCTCGCACACCACCACTCACATTGGGGCTGCGGGCTCGCCTAGCCGAGCAAGGCCTCAACATAGCACCTCACGTCACTATCATCAAAAATATGCCCAAATCCACCAAACTGGAAACGTCGAGACCCTGCTCCCAGGACAAAGGGGCCAGCCCCAAAACGGGTGCCTGCCCTCAAACCTCCCTCAGCGGCCCTCGCACACCACCACTCACATTGGGGCTGCAGGCCCGCCTAGCCGAGCAAGGCCTCAACATAGCACCTCACGTCACTATCATCAAAAATATGCCCAAATCCACCAAACTGGAAACGTCGAGACCCTGCTCCCAGGACAAAGGGGCCAGCCCCAAAACGGGTGCCTGCCCTCAAACCTCCCTCAGCGGCCCTCGCACACCACCACTCACATTGGGGCTGCAGGCCCGCCTAGCCGAGCAAGGCCTCAACATAGCACCTCACGTCACTATCATCAAAAATATGCCCAAATCCACCAAACTGGAAACGTCGAGACCCTGCTCCCAGGACAAAGGGGCCAGCCCCAAAACGGGTGCCTGCCCTCAAACCTCCCTCAGCGGCCCTCGCACACCACCACTCACATTGGGGCTGCAGGCCCGCCTAGCCGAGCAAGGCCTCAACATAGCACCTCACGTCACTATCATCAAAAATATGCCCAAATCCACCAAACTGGAAACGTCGAGACCCTGCTCCCAGGACAAAGGGGCCAGCCCCAAAACGGGTGCCTGCCCTCAAACCTCCCTCAGCGCCCTTCGCACACCACCACTCACATTGGGGCTGCAGGCCCGCCTAGCCGAGCAAGGCCTCAACATAGCACCTCACGTCACTATCATCAAAAATATGCCCAAATCCACCAAACTGGAAACGTCGAGACCCTGCTCCCAGGACAAAGGGGCCAGCCCCAAAACGGGTGCCTGCCCTCAAACCTCCCTCAGCGGCCCTCGCACACCACCACTCACATTGGGGCTGCAGGCTCGCCTAGCCGAGCAAGGCCTCAACATAGCACCTCACGTCACTATCATCAAAAATATGCCCAAATCCACCAAACTGGAAACGTCGAGACCCTGCTCCCAGGACAAAGGGGCCAGCCCCAAAACGGGTGCCTGCCCTCAAACCTCCCTCAGCGGCCCTCGCACACCACCACTCACATTGGGGCTGCAGGCCCGCCTAGCCGAGCAAGGCCTCAACATAGCACCTCACGTCACTATCATCAAAAATCAGCATTCAGCCTCCAAACTGGAAACGTCGAGACCCTGCTCCCAGGACAAAGGGGACAGCCCCAAAACGGGTGCCTGCCCTCAAACCTCCCTCAGCGGCCCTCGCACACCACCACTCACATTGGGGCTGCAGGCCCGCCTAGCCGAGCAAGGCCTCAACATAGCACCTCACGTCACTATCATCAAAAATCAGCATTCATCCTCCAAACTGGAAACGTCGAGACCCTGCTCCCAGGACAAAGGGGCCAGCCCCAAAACGGCTGCCTGCCCTCAAACCTCCCTCAGCGGCCCTCGCACACCACCACTCACATTGGGGCTGCGGGCCCGCCTAGCCGAGCAAGGCCTCAACATAGCACCTCACGTCACTATCATCAAAAATATGCCCAAATCCACCAAACTGGAAACGTCGAGACCCTGCTCCCAGGACAAAGGGGCCAGCCCCAAAACGGGTGCCTGCCCTCAAACCTCCCTCAGCGGCCCTCGCACACCACCACTCACATTGGGGCTGCTGGCTCGCCTAGCCGAGCAAGGCCTCAACATAGCACCTCACGTCACTATCATCAAAAATATGCCCAAATCCACCAAACTGGAAACGTCGAGCCCCTGCTCCCAGGACAAAGGGGCCAGCCCCAAAACGGTTGCCTGCCCTCAAACCTCCCTCAGCGGCCCTCGCACACCACCACTCACATTGGGGCTGCAGGCTCGCCTAGCCGAGCAAGGGCTCAACATAGCACCTCACGTCACTATCATCAAAAATCAGCATTCATCCTCCAAACTGGAAACGTCGAGACCCTGCTCCCAGGTCAAAGGGGCCAGCCCCAAAACGGGTGCCTGCCCTCAAACCTCCCTCAGCGGCCCTCGCACACCACCACTCACATTGGGGCTGCGGGCCCGCCTAGCCGAGCAAGGCCTCAACATAGCACCTCACGTCACTATCATCAAAAATATGCCCAAATCCACCAAACTGGAAACGTCGAGACCCTGCTCCCAGGACAAAGGGGCCAGCCCCAAAACGGCTGCCTGCCCTCAAACCTCCCTCAGCGGCCCTCGCACACCACCACTCACATTGGGGCTGCAGGCTCGCCTAGCCGAGCAAGGCCTCAACATAGCACCTCACGTCACTATCATCAAAAATATGCCCAAATCCTCCAAACTGGAAACGTCGAGCCCCTGCTCCCAGGACAAAGGGGCCAGCCCCAAAACGGGTGCCTGCCCTCAAACCTCCCTCAGCTGCCCTCGCACACCACCACTCACATTGGGGCTGCGGGCTCGCCTAGCCGAGCAAGGCCTCAACATAGCACCTCACGTCACTATCATCAAAAATATGCCCAAATCCTCCAAACTGGAAACGTCGAGACCCTGCTCCCAGGACAAAGGGGGCCAGCCCCAAAACGGGTGCCTGCCCTCAAACCTCCCTCAGCGGCCCTCGCACACCACCACTCACATTGGGGCTGCGGGCTCGCCTAGCCGAGCAAGGCCTCAACATAGCACCTCACGTCCCTATCATCAAAAATATGCCCAAATCCACCAAACTGGAAACGTCGAGCCCCTGCTCCCAGGACAAAGGGGCCAGCCCAAAACGGGTGCCTGCCCTCAAACCTCCCTCAGCGGCCCTCGCACACCAACACTCACATTGGGGCTGCGGGCTCGCCTAGCCGAGCAAGGCCTCAACATAGCACCTCACGTCACTATCATCAAAAATATGCCCAAATCCACCAAACTGGAAACGTCGAGACCCTGCTCCCAGGACAAAGGGGCCAGCCCCAAAACGGGTGCCTGCCCTCAAACCTCCCTCAGCGGCCCTCGCACACCACCACTCACATTGGGGCTGCAGGCCCGCCTAGCCGAGCAAGGCCTCAACATAGCACCTCACGTCACTATCATCAAAAATAAGCCCAAATCCACCAAACTGGAAACGTCGAGACCCTGCTCCCAGGACAAAGGGGCCAGCCCCAAAACGGGTGCCTGCCCTCAAACCTCCCTCAGCGGCCCTCGCACACACCACTCACATTGGGGCTGCGGCCTCGCCTAGCCGAGCAAGGCCTCAACATAGCACCTCACGTCACTATCATCAAAAATATGCCCAAATCCACCAAACTGGAAACGTCGAGACCCTGCTCCCAGGACAAAGGGGCCAGCCCCAAAACGGGTGCCTGCCCTCAAACCTCCCTCAGCGGCCCTCGCACACCACCACTCACATTGGGGCTGCAGGCCCGCCTAGCCGAGCAAGGCCTCAACATAGCACCTCACGTCACTATCATCAAAAATCAGCATTCATCCTCCAAACTGGAAACGTCGAGACCCTGCTCCCAGGACAAAGGGCCAGCCCCAAAACGGGTGCCTGCCCTCAAACCTCCCTCAGCGGCCCTCGCACACCACCACTCACATTGGGGCTGCGGGCTCGCCTAGCCGAGCAAGGCCTCAACATAGCACCTCACGTCACTATCATCAAAAATAAGCATTCATCCTCCAAACTGGAAACGTCGAGACCCTGCTCCCAGGACAAAGGGGCCAGCCCCAAAACGGGTGCCTGCCCTCAAACCTCCCTCAGCGCCCCTCGCACACCACCACTCACATTGGGGCTGCAGGCCCGCCTAGCCGAGCAAGGCCTCAACATAGCACCTCACGTCACTATCATCAAAAATCAGCATTCATCCTCCAAACTGGAAACGTCGAGCCCCTGCTCCCAGGACAAAGGGGCCAGCCCCAAAAACGGTGCCTGCCCTCAAACCTCCCTCAGCGGCCCTCGCACACCACCACTCACATTGGGGCTGCAGGCCCGCCTAGCCGAGCAAGGCCTCAACATAGCACCTCACGTCACTATCATCAAAAATATGCCCCAATCCACCAAACTGGAAACGTCGAGACCCTGCTCCCAGGACAAAGGGGCCAGCCCCAAAACGGGTGCCTGCCCTCAAACCTCCCTCAGCGGCCCTCGCACACCACCACTCACATTGGGGCTGCAGGCCCGCCTAGCCGAGCAAGGCCTCAACATAGCACCTCACGTCACTATCATCAAAAATCAGCATTCATCCTCCAAACTGGAAACGTCGAGACCCTGCTCCCAGGACAAAGGGGCCAGCCCCAAAACGGGTGCCTGCCCTCAAACCTCCCTCAGCGGCCCTCGCACACCACCACTCACATTGGGGCTGCAGGCTCCCCTAGCCGAGCAAGGCCTCAACATAGCACCTCACGTCACTATCATCAAAAATATGCCCAAATCCACCAAACTGGAAACGTCGAGACCCTGCTCCCAGGACAAAGGGGCCAGCCCCAAAACGGGTGCCTGCCCTCAAACCTCCTACAGCGGCCCTCGCACACCACCACTCACATTGGGGCTGCAGGCCCGCCTAGCCGAGCAAGGCCTCAACATAGCACCTCACGTCACTATCATCAAAAATATGCCCAAATCCACCAACCGGAAACGTCGAGACCCTGCTCCCAGGACAAAGGGGCCAGCCCCAAAACGGGTGCCTGCCCTCAAACCTCCCTCAGCGCCCTCGCACACCACCACTCACATTGGGGCTGCAGGCTCGCCTAGCCGAGCAAGGCCTCAACATAGCACCTCACGTCACTATCATCAAAAATCAGCATTCATCCACCAAACTGGAAACGTCGAGACCCTGCTCCCAGGACAAAGGGGCCAGCCCCAAAACGGCTGCCTGCCCTCAAACCTCCCTCAGCGGCCCTCGCACACCACCACTCACATTGGGGCTGCGGGCTCGCCTAGCCGAGCAAGGCCTCAACATAGCACCTCACGTCACTATCATCAAAAATATGCCCAAATCCACCAAACTGGAAACGTCGAGACCCTGCTCCCAGGACAAAGGGGCCAGCCCCAAAACGGGTGCCTGCCCTCAAACCTCCCTCAGCGGCCCTCGCACACCACCACTCACATTGGGGCTGCAGGCCCGCCTAGCCGAGCAAGGCCTCAACATAGCACCTCACGTCACTATCATCAAAAATATGCCCAAATCCACCAAACTGGAAACGTCGAGACCCTGCTCCCAGGACAAAGGGGCCAGCCCCAAAACGGGTGCCTGCCCTCAAACCTCCCTCAGCGGCCCTCGCACACCACCACTCACATTGGGGCTGCAGGCCCGCCTAGCCGAGCAAGGCCTCAACATAGCACCTCACGTCACTATCATCAAAAATATGCCCAAATCCACCAAACTGGAAACGTCGAGACCCTGCTCCCAGGACAAAGGGCCAGCCCCAAAACGGGTGCCTGCCCTCAAACCTCCCTCAGCGGCCCTCGCACACCACCACTCACATTGGGGCTGCAGGCTCGCCTAGCCGAGCAAGGCCTCAACATAGCACCTCACGTCACTATCATCAAAAATATGCCCAAATCCACCAAACTGGAAACGTCGAGACCCTGCTCCCAGGAGCCCTCAAACCTCCCTCAGCGGCCCTCGCACACCACCACTCACATTGGGGCTGCGGGCTCGCCTAGCCGAGCAAGGCCTCAACATAGCACCTCACGTCACTATCATCAAAAATATGCCCAAATCCACCAAACTGGAAACGTCGAGACCCTGCTCCCAGGACAAAGGGGCCAGCCCCAAAACGGGTGCCTGCCCTCAAACCTCCCTCAGCGCCCCTCGCACACCACCACTCACATTGGGGCTGCGGCCCGCCTAGCCGAGCAAGGCCTCAACATAGCACCTCACGTCACTATCATCAAAAATCAGCATTCATCCACCAAACTGGAAACGTCGAGACCCTGCTCCCAGGACAAAGGGGCCAGCCCCAAAACGGTGCCTGCCCTCAAACCTCCCTCAGCGGCCCTCGCACACCACCACTCACATTGGGGCTGCAGGCCCGCCTAGCCGAGCAAGGCCTCAACATAGCACCTCACGTCACTATCATCAAAAATAGCCCAAATCCACCAAACTGGAAACGTCGAGACCCTGCTCCCAGGACAAAGGGGCCAGCCCCAAAACGGGTGCCTGCCCTCAAACCTCCCTCAGCGCCCCTCGCACACCACCACTCACATTGGGGCTGCAGGCCCGCCTAGCCGAGCAAGGCCTCAACATAGCACCTCACGTCACTATCATCAAAAATCAGCATTCATCCTCCAAACTGGAAACGTCGAGCCCCTGCTCCCAGGACAAAGGGGCCAGCCCCAAAACGGGTGCCTGCCCTCAAACCTCCCTCAGCACCCCTCGCACACCACCACTCACATTGGGGCTGCGGCTCGCCTAGCCGAGCAAGGCCTCAACATAGCACCTCACGTCACTATCATCAAAAATATGCCCAATCCACCAAACTGGAAACGTCGAGACCCTGCTCCCAGGACAAAGGGCCAGCCCCAAAACGGGTGCCTGCCCTCAAACCTCCCTCAGCGGCCCTCGCACACCACCACTCACATTGGGGCTGCGGGCTCGCCTAGCCGAGCAAGGCCTCAACATAGCACCTCACGTCACTATCATCAAAAATATGCCCAAATCCACCAAACTGGAAACGTCGAGACCCTGCTCCCAGGACAAAGGGGCCAGCCCCAAAACGGGTGCCTGCCCTCAAACCTCCCTCAGCGGCCCTCGCACACCACCACTCACATTGGGACTACGTGGTCGCCTAGCCGAGCAAGGCCTCAACATAGCACCTCACGTCACTATCATCAAAAATGCCCAAATCCACCAAACTGGAAACGTCGAGACCCCTCCCAGGACAAAGGGGCCAGCCCCAAAACGGGTGCCTGCCCTCAAACCTCCCTCAGCGCCCTCACACACACCACCACTCACATTGGGGCTTCGGATCCGCGAAGCCGAGCAAGGCCTCAACATAGCACCTCACGTCACTATCATCAAAAATCAGCATTCATCCACCAAACTGGAAACGTCGAGACCCTGCTCCCAGGACAAAGGGGCCAGCCCCAAAACGGGTGCCTGCCCTCAAACCTCCCTCAGCGGCCCTCGCACACCACCACTCACATTGGGGCTGCAGGCCCGCCTAGCCGAGCAAGGCCTCAACATAGCACCTCACGTCACTATCATCAAAAATATGCCCAAATCCACCAAACTGGAAACGTCGAGCCCCTGCTCCCAGGACAAAGGGGCCAGCCCCAAAACGGCTGCCTGCCCTCAAACCTCCCTCAGCGCCCCTCGCACACCACCACTCACATTGGGGCTGCCGGATCGCCTAGCAAAACAAGGCCTCAACATAGCAACTCACATCCACTATCATCAAAAAATGGACCCAAATCCACCCAAACTGGAAACGTCGAGACCCTGCTCCCAGGGACAAAGGGGCCAGCCCCAAAACGGGTGCCTGCCCCCAAACCTCCCTCAAGCGGCCCCTCGCACACCACCACTCACATTGGGGCTGCAGGCCCGCCTAGCCGAGCAAGGCCTCAACATAGCACCTCACGTCACTATCATCAAAAATAAGCAATCATCCACCAAACTGGAAACGTCGAGCCCCTGCTCCCAGGACAAAGGGGCCAGCCCCAAAACGGCTGCCTGCCCTCAAACCTCCCTCAGCGGCCCTCGCACACCACCACTCACATTGGGGCTGCGGGCCCGCCTAGCCGAGCAAGGCCTCAACATAGCACCTCACGTCACTATCATCAAAAATCAGCATTCATCCTCCAAACTGGAAACGTCGAGACCCTGCTCCCAGGACAAAGGGCCAGCCCCAAAACGGGTGCCTGCCCTCAAACCTCCCTCAGCGGCCCTCGCACACCACCACTCACATTGGGGCTGCAGGCCCGCCTAGCCGAGCAAGGCCTCAACATAGCACCTCACGTCACTATCATCAAAAATATGCCCAAATCCACCAAACTGGAAACGTCGAGACCCTGCTCCCAGGACAAAGGGGCCAGCCCCAAAACGGGTGCCTGCCCTCAAACCTCCCTCAGCGGCCCTCGCACACCACCACTCACAATGGGGCTGCGGCCCGCCTAGCCAGCAAGGCCTCAACATAGCACCTCACGTCACTATCATCAAAAATGCCCAAATCCACCAAACTGGAAACGTCGAG
>NW_026561591.1:0-18797 GCF_028858705.1 Grus americana
TGAGTTTGCGTGAGGGGGGCTTGGCATGCATCAGGGGCGGAGTTTGCGTGAGGGGCGGAGTTTGCATTGGGGCGGGGCTTGGCGTGCACCAGGGTCAGAGTTTGTGTGGGGGCGGAGTTTGCGTGAGGGGGGCTTGGCATGCATCAGGGCGGAGTTTGCCTGAGGGGCGGGGCTTGGCTTGCATCAGGGCGGAGTTTGCGCCGGGGGCGGAGTTTCCATGAGGGGCGGAGTTTGCGTGAGGGGCGGAGTTTGCGGGGGGGCGGAGTTTGCGGGGGGGGCCCGGAGTTTGGCATGGGTCAGGGGCGGAGCCAAGAAGCATCACTTTTGGATCCCGAGGATGCGAGCAATGTGACCTTGTTGAATACGTTAATACCCCCACACACACCTCCTCCCCTGCCTCCATCACGGCCCTCGCCCCCCCCGCAAAGGAAGCGCCAACGCAGCCGGCACGGCAAAAGAGACCGCAAGCGTTTATTCAGTCACACACAGAGCCGGTTCCGGGAGAGACTCCGCACCGGGGCTCGGGGCCCGGCCCTGGGGCACCTCGGCTGTCCTACCCGGAGCCACGCTCGCCAGTCCGGCGTGGAACAGACACACGGTCGGTCCGTCAGGCTGCTGGAGAGCTGGGCTGCTATGTGCAGGCTGCCGCCAAAACCGAGGAGCCAGCTGCAGGACGCTAGAGAGAGAGGAGAAAAGGGGCAGCCAGCTGGATGGGGGGGGCGGGCGGCGAGCGAGAAAGCACGAGGCAAGGAAAGGGACGGCGAGTGAAGGACGGGGACAGGGAGCCTGACAGAGAGGGAGGAAGAAGCGGCAGGAAGAGAGGCAGCGGGACGGCGACCGACAAACCAGGACGGGGAGCGGGACAGAGAGGCAGAAACGACCCTGGGCGGGCAGCGCCACGGCGAGGGAGGAAAAGAGAATAAGGGCAGGGAGCCGGACCGAGAGGTACGGCGAGGGACAGCGGCACGGGGAGCAGGACAGAGCAACAGAGAATAAAAAAAGGAAGCGGGAGCGTGAGAGAACCGGGCTGGGGAGCAGGGAGAAGGAGAGATAAAAGGAGAGAGCAACAGAGGGAAAGAGGACCGGGGAGCGGGACGCTGGGGCAGAGTGAGAACAAGAGGGGCAGGGAGCAGGACAGAGGGGCAGAGGCAGAAGGAGGACAGAGGGACAGAGAGACAAAAGAGGGAGACGAGGACTGGGCAGAGGGGAGAGAAAGACGGGGGCAAGGAGCAGAGACACAAGGTGCCAGGAAAAGGACGGTCAGATGGAGCGAGAAACAGGGTCGGGGAGCAGGACAAAAGGACAAAGAAAAAGGCGAGGAAGAAGGAAGGAAGGATAAAGGTGGGACAGGGAACGGGACATACGCAGCGAAACAAAGCAGAACAGAGAAGAGAGGACAGGGATTGAGGAACAGAGAGAGAGAGACGCAGGCTGGTACACAGAGACGGCGAAGGTAAGCAAAACCAGCGACGGGCAGGAGGACCTGGTTCTGACAACCCATCGCTCCCGGTGTCGCTTCCACGGCCTCAAAAAATGCGACGTGCCGCAAGACAAGAGAATGGGAGAGTGAAAGCAAAGGCACGGGAAACTTAACGCTCTTAGTAATTTCACTGAGCATCACAGCTTACAGTTACTCAATGTCTTCCGGTGTCACAGGGTGAGGTACAACTGATTTCGTCTCCATATCTCTGGACAGAGCTTTTCTCATATCTGGGGGGGGGGGGGAAGAAAAAAAAAAAAAGATATTCTAAGACGACAGTCCTTGCACAAAGCCACGTTCAGCGAATTCTCTATTACAATAAGGTCGTTTCTAACCCAGAAGATTTCACAGAATCATAGAGTATCTCAAGTTGGAAGGGACCCATACGGATCACCGAGACCAAGCCCCCGCTCCACGCGGGACTACCTAAAACTAAACCGTGCGACTAAGAGCATCGTTCAGACGCTCCTTGAACTCCTAACAGGCTCGGTGGCTGCGACCGCTTCCCTGGGGAGCCTGTTCCGTGACTGACCGACCGCCCTCTCAGTGAAAAGCCTTTTCCCAACGTCCGGTCTGAACTTGCCCTGACGCAGCTTCGTCCCGTTTCCTCGGGTCCTAGTGCCGGTCACCGGAGAGAGCGGAGGTCAGCGCCTCCCCTCCGCCGTCCCCTCGAGGAAGGTGTAGACTGCGATGAGGTCACCCCTCGGCCTTCCCTTCTCCAAGCTGAACAAACCAAGTGACCTCAGCCGCTCCCCCTAAGTCTTGCCTCGGAGACCTCTCGCCATCTCGGTCGCCCTCCTCCGCGCACGCTCCCAGAGCGTTGCTCGGCGGCACCGCTCTCGACTGGAACCTAACGCTGCACGTAACTCAACTGAGCGGAAAGGAAATGACGGGCTAAAGGGACAAATACACGATTTAAGGCAGCCGCAACGATGGCAGATGTCTGTCCGTAGCCCTTCTATTTATTTCACAGCGCTCCTGCGTATCAAACGAACGGTACCAGAGCAGAAAAGGTATACGGCGTGGCCACGTTACCCCTCGGGGAGGACGGCGAAAGGAGAGAAGATCTAGAAAGAGGAAGCAGCTGGTACTTCGCTTTTGGTAACAGAATTAACATCAACACGTTCCTTCCTTTGAAATTGAAAACGCCACCCAATTCTCTGCCACTGTTGACCACCGACACTTGTAAATTTCTAGTGAAACAGCTGAGGAAAACAAAGTTTCAGGTCCCTGGCTAGGGGAAGAAACCAGGCAAGCGCCGCCGTTCCTTCCCCCCCGACAACACTAGCAAAAAAAAACCAGCCGCTGGGGGCGAGCGTTCCTCCGAAAGAAAATCAGGTGAGAAACCGCATTTTTATTTTCAGCTTACCTACAGGATAAATGTCTTTGTAGTTGCTACAAAACGTGTAAACTGCACAAAGATTAAGTTTTGTAACCGATCTAAGGTTCAGTACGAAAAACTACCTAAAGGAGTACGCAAAGTCCCACTCATCAACAATTATCTGACCCTGTTTCATATTAAAAAAAAAAAAAAAAAAAAAAGTAATGCTAATCACACAGACAAGCCCAGGAACCCTCAACATGAGAATCTTTCCGTTCAGCCGGAGGCAGAACGAGTACTTACCACGGGCATCCTCATCTGGCTCTCCGCTGCTAGCAGAGCGGCACGCCAACGCTGTCCGGTACACGCCGTAGTACGCCTAGTTGCTTCTACGTATTTACCGCCGCCTGATTTGATACTCTCACAAAGAGATCGACGAAAAAGCCACCCTTTCTTTGAAAAAATAAAAACCAAAACCACACAGTTAAGGAACGGTAGGCGAACGTATTTCTAAATCATAACCCACGGCTTGCAGGCAGACCGAGAGCAGCTCTGACGATGCGGTACGCTCATCAAACATCTTTCACGCAGGAATAACAGATGTACTCCTTTACCACGGGACGCAGCCGGCACAGGGACAAATTTCATGCTGGTTTTGTCACACGACCGTCCTTCTGCACCAGCCAGTGGGTTCAGAATTAAGGACAGGACAGGCTAAACGCTCACACGAGCCTCCTATCCGTAAGAAACTATTAAAAATAGAAAAAAAAACTTCCACGTTTTAGATCGCGTTGCCTTAGGGACTGCCTCCTTCAAAGCCTGCCTGTTGGGGGGGGGGGGTGGGGGGGGCGCGTGTGCGAGCACGCACGCGCGTGAGGCGTGGAAATCGGTCGCAGAATTCAGTTGCCTAACGAGAGACGGCCCTTCTCCTCGCAAGGCAAACGTTTCAAAACGTCGCACTCTTTTCCGATTTTACCGGCTGGTACTGGGGTTGCCCTACCAGCATGAGTTGGGGACCCGTCCCTCTGGGTCCGTGCGACGCCAAATTAAATATTCTGCAAGTAACCGAGCAGGAGATGGAAAGTAAGCTAAGATGCTCTCTGCCGTACAACGTTTGTTCGCCATCGTCCCCGAGGGATCGCACAAAGCCCACGCTTGCCGAACCGGTACGTCGGAGGCCCTACGGGAAACGGCGCTGACGTTTCGCCAAGCTCTTCTCCTGTCAAGAAGAGGACCTTTTCTGCGGCATCCCTATTGGCGTTCGGCCTGCTTTCGGCTCATTCTGGCAGGTCAGCTTCAGAGAAAGCCTGAGATTTCAAACCGCCAAGCAACATTCACCATTCTTGCTCTCTGACTACGGGGAATTTCAGCGAATCGGAACGCTACTTGGAGCCACGTTCCGGGTCTGTTTCGCCGCAAACCAAATATCTAAGCCACGGACCGGGCGCCCGTAGAAAAATTACTTTAAAAGATTAAAGACAAGCACAGTACTCACTTTTCTGAAATTTCTTCCGGTAGCGCCATCAATTTAGCGGCCGAACCCAGCCGTCGAAATTCCGGTGCAACGGAGCGAGCAGGAACGCGTCCGTGCCGCTCTTCCCTGGCCACGGAGCCTTCCGCTCTACCCGTTACTGCGAACGTACGGAGCATCGGCGCAGCAGCACCTGTGGAATAACGCACCGCCCACAGCTATACAGAAGAAGAATCCGAGACGACGGTAGAAGACCCCAGACCAAAAGTCACCGCGGGACTAAGGGACGCGCGGACAGCGCGCGAGGGGGCGGGTGTCCGGGACCCAAGCGTGGAACGGCCCCGGGATTTCTTTGTTCGGGGTCCCTCTCTTTGGAGGCGCCCCGCCCGGGCCGATCCCGCTGCTGCACCTTTCAGTTACGTTAATTATTTTACAAAATCCGACACCCGGAGACTGCTGCCGCCGGAAGCCTCGGGTCGAGCCCGAAGGAGGAGGAGGAGGAGGAAGCGCGCCCGAGAAGAAGCGTGCGCGCGACACCGTGAACGGGGTGCGAACGCTGGGGCGGCAGCTGCTCCTCCTCAAACAGAGACAGAGAGAGAAAGAAGAGGGGGAAAGCCACAGGGTACAGAGGGCGGAAGTGGAAAAGAGGGGCCGGGAGCCGGACAGAGGGAGGTGGAGAAAGAGGCCGTCGGAAGGGAAGGGACGGGCTGCGGGGCAGAGGGGGACTTGCCAGCGCCAGGTTCGCGGTTCCACCCGATAATCGTAAAGGTCTCTGCCAACCTCGACGATTCGGTCGCTTTAAAAACAATCGGGATCTCGAGGCGGACCGAGGGAGAGACGGAGAATATAAAACGGTCGCGGCTAAGAGGGCAGAGAGGGAGGAATCGCGAGACAGGGAGAGGCAAGCCGGGCAGGGGAAAAAGTCCCGACAGGCTTCTGCAGCGACAGGGAGGAATTGAAGATTCGAGAGAGGGAGCTGGACAGAGAGAGAGACGGGGAAAGGTAAGACGGTGGCGAGCTACCGGGCAGAGAAGCAGAGTTTAAAGCCGGGGACCGGGAGAGGGACAGAGAGGGAAGGAGAATGGAACGAAGGGACGGGCTGCGGGGCAGACAGGGAGGAAGGAAGGAAGGAAAGAAAGAGGGACAGGGAGCCAGACGAACCGCGACGGGGAAAGAAAAAGGTACCGACGGGCTAGGAGGCAGAGAGGGGAGACTTTAGAAAAACAGGGACGGGGAGCGAGACGGAGCCAGACCGAAAAAAAGGAACCATAGCGACGGGTGCCGGGACAGAGAGGCGGGCCTTCAAAACGAGGGGCAGGGAAGAGGCTCAAGAGGGACGGAGAAAGAGAGAGACTCACGACGACTCGCTACGGAGCCGAGAAGGAAGACCTCGAACAACAGGAACGAGGAGCCGCACAGAGAGAGCCAGAGATGGCAGAAATACCGACAGGCTACAGGACCGAGGGGGAGGAATGCAGAAACAGTGGCTGGGGGCCGGACAGAGAGACAGGGAGAGAGAGAAGGAAACAATAGCCACGGGCTACGGGGCAGAGAGAGCGAGGACCTAAAAAAGGTGGGGACAGGCAGCCCGTCAGAGCGAGATGGAAAAAGAACATAGCGGGGAGCAGAAAGCAAACCAAAAAACCCCACAGCGGGGTGGGAAAGCGAGGGGGGCAGAGGAGGGCCCGCGACGCAGAGGAGAGGCGATGGGGCCCCGCGGGCCCAGGACTCACCGCAGCTCTGGCTCTCGGCGCTGCCGGGAGAGCTTGCCAGCGCAGACGCTTCTTTCTCCCGCTCTCCGCCTTTCCTTTGCTGTCACTCCGGTCGCTCGGCTGTCCTCCGCCTAAGAGAATACACGGGTGTCTTACAGCTCCGAGGAGACGAGTCTGCCTAGATGAGTAGCCTGCCTCCCTGCCTCCCTCCCTGCCTCCCTCGGTACGCGGCCGCACCGTGCTTTGGATTACGCGTGGCGACCCTGCGGTGCCCGTCGGCAGCCTGACCTGCCGCGGAGCGCAACGAGGGATCTTTCCTCACCCGGCGAGGCAGGCGCTCTCTTGCCTGCAGCGGGAGGCAGCTGCCGGCCGGAGAGCCTTCCATCTCTTCTTCTTCTTCTTCACCTTTCTCTGGCCATTCCAGCTTCCCTTAGGGCAGCTCCTGTCCACGGCCGGTAAGCGCTCCGCCGCCTGTCCCTTTTCGCCCCCACGCCACGAGGCGAGCCAGGCCAGGCACAGGCGAGGCGGGTGCAGTCGACGGCATCCCCAAGGGAGGGACGGGCAACCACGTCCTCAGCGCGGCCTGGGAGAGGGAAAGAAAAAGCAGTGGCCGTTACTACCGGAGGTCGGCCCTGGCCGGAGACCCTCCTCCTTCTGCAGGGGCTTCCGGAGACGCCGCTCTTTCCCCGCGCTGCTGCCGCTGCCGCCGCCGCCAGCACCCCCGTTCAGGAAGAAAGCGGCACAGGCGAGGGCCAGCTTGCCGCCTTCACGCCAGGGCTCGGGGGCGGCCTGGGGGCTGCCGGACAGGCTTCCGGAGAGTCCGACCGGTAGCGCTCGTCTCGGGACACCGGGCAACGCCTCGCCGCGCGCGCGCTCTCGTAGCACGGCCGCACCGCTGCTCGGGAGCGGCTGGAAGCCTGCAGAAAACCACTCGAAACCGGCAAAAAAACCCCAACCTCGCGCTCCTGCGAGAGCAAGTCGGGCTGTCCGGCAGCCACGTCCGCGAAAACGACGCCTCCCGGCACGCACTGGCAAGCGCCGCGTGGCAGCCATTAGAGTGCCGTAAGACTACACTTCCCGGCGTGCTCCGGGGAGCCAATATGGCCGACCAGCAGCCGCGTGCCCCAAGACTGCAACTGCCGGCGTGCCGCGGGAGGCAGCCTTCCACGCTTCCTGACCCTGCGGGGACACCGTCCCGTGCCCTCACCCCAAAGCCGACTCACCCGAAAGCCCCGCCGAGCCGCGACGGCAGCCCCGAGCTCCGCAGCGCGGCTCCGGGCTGGCGCCCCCCCCCCCGCCTCCCCTCAGCCACCTCCGAAAGGCGCGGACGCCCGCCGGCTCCGGGCAGCCCCCGCCGCGCGGCTCCGGACGGTCTCCCCGCCCGGTTCCGACACGGCGCGCACCCCCCCCACCCGCCGCACGGCTCCGGGCAGCCCCCCTCCCCTCTGTGACACGGACCCCGCCGCCCCCCCCGCCCCCCCCGCCTCTCCTCGGAGGCGGCACCGCTGCCGCCGCCCTCCTCGGGGCTTTCCCCGGGACCCGCCGGTCCGTCCCGCTGCCCCGCTCACCTTCTCCCTCCGTGCAGCCGCAGCCCGGCGACGCCTCCGCTCCTCCCTCGGCTCACAGCAGCCCCTGCACAGCGGCAGCCGGTTCCGGGGAGGGGGGGGGGCGGGGCGCTGCACTGCGCATGCGCGGCGCTGCCGCTGCAGTACCGAATTTGGTCGCTAGGCGGCAGCACCGAGCGAGCATGCGCTGTGCGATGCGTGAGGGGCGGGGCTTGGCGTGCGTCGGGGGCCGGAGTTTGCGTGAGGGGCGGGGCTTGGCGTGCGTCGCGGGCGGGCGGAGTTTGCGTCGGGGGCGGAGTTTGCGTGAGGGGCGGGGCTTGGCATGCGTCGGGGGGCGGAGTTTGCGTGAGGGGCGGAGCTTGGCGTGCGTCGGGGGCGGAGTTTGCGTCGGGGGCGGAGTTTGCGTGAGGGGCGGGGGTTGGCGTGCGTCGGGGGCGGAGTTTGCGTGATGGGCGGAGCTTGGCGTGCGTCGGGGCGGAGTTTGCGTGAGGGGCGGAGTTGCGTGAGGGGCGGGGTTTGCGTGAGGGGCGGAGTTTGCGTCGGGGGCGGGGCTTGGCGGGTTTGCGTCGGGGGCGGAGTTTGCGTGAGGGGCGGAGTTTGCGTGAGGGGCGGGGCTTGGCTTGCATCGGGGGCGGAGTTTGCGTGAGGGGCGGGGTTGGCGTGCGTCGGGGGCGGAGTTTGCGTTGGGGCGGAGTTTGGTGAGGGGCGGGGCTTGGCGTGCGTCGGGGGGCGGAGTTTGCGTGAGGGGGGAGTTTGCGTCGGGGGCGGAGTTTGCGTGAGGGGCGGGGTTTGCGTGGGGGCGGAGTTTGCGTCGGGGGCGGGGCTTGGCGTGCGTCGGGGGCGGAGTTTGCGTGAGGGGCGGAGTTTGCGTCGGGGGGCGGAGTTGCGTGAGGGGCGGGGTTGGCTGCGTCGGGGCGGAGTTTGCGTGAGGGGCGGAGTTTGCGTGAGGGCGGAGTTTGCGTGGGGGCGGAGTTTGCGTGAGGGGCGGGGCTTGGCGTGCGTCAGGGACGGAGTTTGCGTGGG
Source organism: Grus americana (assembly GCF_028858705.1). Lineage (NCBI taxonomy): Eukaryota > Metazoa > Chordata > Aves > Gruiformes > Gruidae > Grus > Grus americana. The sequence continues at coordinate 8,573 of NW_026561591.1, forward strand.
GGGGGCTTGGCTTTGCATCAGGGGCGGAGTTTGCGTGAGGGGCGGGGCTTGGCGTGCGTCGGGGCGGAGTTTGCGTCGGGGGCGGAGTTTGCGTGAGGGGGGGGCTTGGCGTGCGTCGGGGCGGAGTTTGCGTGAGGGGCGGGCTTGGCGTGCGTGGGGGCGGAGTTTGCGTGGGGGCGGAGTTTGCGTGAGCGGCGGAGTTTGCGTGAGGGGCGGGGTTTGCGTGAGGGGCGGAGTTTGCGTGTGGGGGCGGAGTTTGCATCGGGGGCGGGGCTTGCGTTGCGTCGGGGGCGGAGTTTGCGTGAGGGGCGGAGTTGCGTCGGGGGCGGAGTTTGCGTGAGGGGCGGGGCTTGGCTTGCGTCGGGGCGGAGTTTGCGCGGGGGGCGGGGTTTGCGTGAGGGGCGGAGTTTGCGTCGGGGGCGGGGCTTGGCTTGCATCAGGGCGGAGTTTGCGCCGGGGCGGAGTTTGCATCAGGGCGGGGCTGGCTTGCGTAGGGGCGGAGTTTGAGTGAGGGGCGGGGCTTGGCGTGCGTGAGGGGCGGAGTTTGCGTGAGGGGCGGGGCTTGGCGTGCATCAGGGGCGGAGTTTGTGTGAGGGGCGGAGTTTGCGTGAGGGGGGCTTGGCATGCATCAGGGGCGGAGTTTGTGTGAGGGGCGGAGTTTGCATTGGGGCGGGGCTTGGCGTGCACCAGGGTCAGAGTTTGTGTGGGGGCGGAGTTTGCGTGAGGGGGGCTTGGCGTGCATCAGGGCGGAGTTTGCCTGAGGGGCGGGGCTTGGCTTGCATCAGGGCGGAGTTTGCCGGGGGCGGAGTTTCCATGAGGGGCGGGCTTGGTGTGCTGTGGGGGGCGGAGTTTGCGGGGGGGGGCCCGGAGTTTGGCATGGGTCAGGGGCGGAGCCAAGAAGCATCACTTTTGGATCCCGAGGATGCGAGCAATGTGACCTTGTTGAATACGTTAATACCCCCACACACACCTCCTCCCCTGCCCTCCATCACGGCCCCTCGCCCCCCCCCCCCCCCCCCCCGCAAAGGAAGCGCCAACGCAGCCGGCACGGCAAAAGAGACCGCAAGCGTTTATTCAGTCACACACAGAGCCGGTTCCGGGAGAGACTCCGCACCGGGGCTCGGGGCCCGGCCCTGGGGCACCTCGGCTGTCCTACCCGGAGCCACGCTCGCCAGTCCGGCGTGGAACAGACACACGGTCGGTCCGTCAGGCTGCTGGAGAGCTGGGCTGCTATGTGCAGGCTGCCGCCAAAACCGAGGAGCCAGCTGCAGGACGCTAGAAGAGAGGAGAAAAGGGGCAGCCAGCTGGATGGGGGGGGCGGCGGCGGCGGCGAGCGAGAAAGCACGAGGCAAGGAAAGGGACGGCGAGTGAAGGACGGGGACAGGGAGCCTGACAGAGAGGGAGGAAGAAGCGGCAGGAAGAGAGGCAGCGGGACGGCGACCGACAAACCAGGACGGGGAGCGGGACAGAGAGGCAGAAACGACCCTGGGCGGGCAGCGCCACGGCGAGGGAGGAAAAGAGAATAAGGGCAGGGAGCCGGACCGAGAGGTACGGCGAGGGACAGCGGCACGGGGAGCAGGACAGAGCAACAGAGAATAAAAAAAGGAAGCGGGAGCGTGAGAGAACCGGGCTGGGGAGCAGGGAGAAGGAGAGATAAAAGGAGAGAGCAACAGAGGGAAAGAGGACCGGGGAGCGGGACGCTGGGGCAGAGTGAGAACAAGAGGGGCAGGGAGCAGGACAGAGGGGCAGAGGCAGAAGGAGGACAGAGGGACAGAGAGACAAAAGAGGGAGACGAGGACTGGGCAGAGGGGAGAGAAAGACGGGGGCAAGGAGCAGAGACACCAAGGTGCCAGGAAAAGGACGGTCAGATGGAGCGAGAAACAGGGTCGGGGAGCAGGACAAAAGGACAAAGAAAAAGGCGAGGAAGAAGGAAGGAAGGATAAAGGTGGGACAGGGAACGGGACATACGCAGCGAAACAAAGCAGAACAGAGAAGAGAGGACAGGGATCGAGGAACAGAGAGAGAGAGACGCAGGCTGGTACACAGAGACGGCGAAGGTAAGCAAAACCAGCGACGGGCAGGAGGACCTGGTTCTGACAACCCATCGCTCCCGGTGTCGCTTCCACGGCCTCAAAAAATGCGACGTGCCGCAAGACAAGAGAATGGGAGAGTGAAAGCAAAGGCACGGGAAACTTAACGCTCTTAGTAATTTCACTGAGCATCACAGCTTACAGTTACTCAATGTCTTCCGGTGTCACAGGGTGAGGTACAACTGATTTCGTCTCCATATCTCTGGACAGAGCTTTTCTCATATCTGGGGGGGGGGGGGAAGAAAAAAAAAAAAAGATATTCTAAGACGACAGTCCTTGCACAAAGCCACGTTCAGCGAATTCTCTATTACAATAAGGTCGTTTCTAACCCAGAAGATTTCACAGAATCATAGAGTATCTCAAGTTGGAAGGGACCCATACGGATCACCGAGACCAAGCCCCCCGCTCCACGCGGGACTACCTAAAACTAAACCGTGCGACTAAGAGCATCGTTCAGACGCTCCTTGAACTCCTGACAGGCTCGGTGGCTGCGACCGCTTCCCTGGGGAGCCTGTTCCGTGACTGACCGACCGCCCTCTCAGTGAAAAGCCTTTTCCCAACGTCCGGTCTGAACTTGCCCTGACGCAGCTTCGTCCCGTTTCCTCGGGTCCTAGTGCCGGTCACCGGAGAGAGCGGAGGTCAGCGCCTCCCCCTCCGCCGTCCCCCTCGAGGAAGGTGTAGACTGCGATGAGGTCACCCCTCGGCCTTCCCTTCTCCAAGCTGAACAAACCAAGTGACCTCAGCCGCTCCCCCTAAGTCTTGCCTCGGAGACCTCTCGCCATCTCGGTCGCCCTCCTCCGCGCACGCTCCCAGAGCGTTGTTCGGCGGCACCGCTCTCGACTGGAACCTAACGCTGCACGTAACTCAACTGAGCGGAAAGGAAATGACGGGCTAAAGGGACAAATACACGATTTAAGGCAGCCGCAACGATGGCAGATGTCTGTCCGTAGCCCTTCTAGTTATTTCACAGCGCTCCTGCGTATCAAACGAACGGTACCAGAGCAGAAAAGGTATACGGCGTGGCCACGTTACCCCTCGGGGAGGACGGCGAAAGGAGAGAAGATCTAGAAAGAGGAAGCAGCTGGTACTTCGCTTTTGGTAACAGAATTAACATCAACACGTTCCTTCCCTTTGAAATTGAAAACGCCACCCAATTCTCTGCCACTGTTGACCACCGACACTTGTAAATTTCTAGTGAAACAGCTGAGGAAAACAAAGTTTCAGGTCCCTGGCTAGGGGAAGAAACCAGGCAAGCGCCGCCGTTCCTTCCCCCCGACAACACTAGCAAAAAAAACCAGCCGCTGGGGGCGAGCGTTCCTCCGAAAGAAAAATCAGGTGAGAAACCGCATTTTTATTTTCAGCTTACCTACAGGATAAATGTCTTTGTAGTTGCTACAAAACGTGTAAACTGCACAAAGATTAAGTTTTGTAACCGATCTAAGGTTCAGTACGAAAAACTACCTAAAGGAGTACGCAAAGTCCCACTCATCAACAATTATCTGACCCTGTTTCATATTAAAAAAAAAAAAAAAAAAAAAAGTAATGCTAATCACACAGACAAGCCCAGGAACCCTCCACATGAGAATCTTTCCGTTCAGCCGGAGGCAGAACGAGTACTTACCACGGGCATCCTCATCTGGCTCTCCGCTGCTAGCAGAGCGGCACGCCAACGCTGTCCGGTACACGCCGTAGTACGCCTAGTTGCTTCTACGTATTTACCGCCGCCTGATTTGATACTCTCACAAAGAGATCGACGAAAAAGCCACCCTTTCTTTGAAAAAATAAAAACCAAAACCACACAGTTAAGGAACGGTAGGCGAACGTATTTCTAAATCATAACCCACGGCTTGCAGGCAGACCAAGAGCAGCTCTGACGATGCGGTACGCTCATCAAACATCTTTCACGCAGGAATAACAGATGTACTCCTTTACCACGGGACGCAGCCGGCACAGGGACAAATTTCATGCTGTTTTTGTCACACGACCGTCCTTCTGCACCAGCCAGTGGGTTCAGAATTAAGGACAGGACAGGCTAAACGCTCACACGAGCCTCCTATCCGTAAGAAACTATTAAAAATAGAAAAAAAAACTTCCACGTTTTAGATCGCGTTGCCTTAGGGACTGCCTCCTTCAAAGCCTGCCTGTTGGTGGGGGGGGGTGGGGGGGGCGCGTGTGCGCGCACGCACGCGCGTGAGGCGTGGAAATCGGTCGCAGAATTCAGTTGCCTAACGAGAGACGGCCCTTCTCCTCGCAAGGCAAACGTTTCAAAACGTCGCACTCTTTTCCGATTTTACCGGCTGGTACTGGGGTTGCCCTACCAGCATGAGTTGGGGACCCGTCCCTCTGGGTCCGTGCGACGCCAAATTAAATATTCTGCAAGTAACCGAGCAGGAGATGGAAAGTAAGCTAAGATGCTCTCTGCCGTACAAGGTTTGTTCGCCATCGTCCCCGAGGGAATCGCACAAAGCCCACGCTTGCCGAACCGGTACGTCGGAGGCCCTACGGGAAACGGCGCTGACGTTTCGCCAAGCTCTTCTCCTGTCAAGAAGAGGACCTTTTCTGCGGCATCCCTATTGGCGTTCGGCCTGCTTTCGGCTCATTCTGGCAGGTCAGCTTTCAGAGAAGCCTGAGATTTCAAACCGCCAAGCAACATTCACCATTCTTGCTCTCTGACTACGGGGAATTTCAGCGAATCGGAACGCTACTTGGAGCCACGTTCCGGGTCTGTTTCGCCGCAAACCAAATATCTAAGCCACGGACCGGGCGCCCGTAGAAAAATTACTTTAAAAGATTAAAGACAAGCACAGTACTCACTTTTGTGAAATTTCTTCCGGTAGCGCCATCAATTTAGCGGCCGAACCCAGCCGTCGAAATTCCGGTGCAACGGAGCGAGCAGGAACGCGTCCGTGCCGCTCTTCCCTGGCCACGGAGCCTTCCGCTCTACCCGTTACTGCGAACGTACGGAGCATCGGCGCAGCAGCACCTGTGGAATAACGCACCGCCCACAGCTATACAGAAGAAGAATCCGAGACGACGGTAGAAGACCCCAGACCAAAAGTCACCGCGGGACTAAGGGACGCGCGGACAGCGCGCGAGGGGCGGGTGTCCGGGACCCAAGCGTGGAACGGCCCCGGGATTTCTTTGTTCGGGGTCCCTCTCTTTGGAGGCGCCCCGCCCGGGCCGATCCCGCTGCTGCACCTTTCAGTTACGTTAATTATTTTACAAAATCCGACACCCGGAGACTGCTGCCGGAAGCCTCGGGTCGAGCCCGAAGGAGGAGGAGGAGGAGGAAGCGCGCCCGAGAAGAAGCGTGCGCGCGACACCGTGAACGGGGTGCGAACGCTGGGGCGGCAGCTGCTCCTCCTCAAACAGAGACAGAGAGAGAAAGAAGAGGGGGAAAGCCACAGGGTACAGAGGGCGGAAGTGGAAAAGAGGGGCCGGGAGCCGGACAGAGGGAGGTGGAGAAAGAGGCCGTCGGAAGGGAAGGGACGGGCTGCGGGGCAGAGGGGGACTTGCCAGCGCCAGGTTCGCGGTTCCACCCGATAATCGTAAAGGTCTCTGCCAACCTCGACGATTCGGTCGCTTTAAAAAACAATCGGGATCTCGAGGCGGACCGAGGGAGAGACGGAGAATATAAAAACGGTCGCGGCTAAGAGGGCAGAGAGGGAGGAATCGCGAGACAGGGAGAGGCAAGCCGGGCAGGGGAAAAAGTCCCGACAGGCTTCTGCAGCGACAGGGAGGAATTGAAGATTCGAGAGAGGGAGCTGGACAGAGAGAGAGACGGGGAAAGGTAAGACGGTGGCGAGCTACCGGGCAGAGAAGCAGAGTTTAATGCCGGGGACCGGGAGAGGGACAGAGAGGGAAGGAGAAAGGAACGAAGGGACGGGCTGCGGGGCAGACAGGGAGGAAGGAAGGAAGGAAGAAAGAAAGAGGGACAGGGAGCCAGACGAACCGCGACGGGGAAAGAAAAAGGTACCGACGGGCTAGGAGGCAGAGAGGGGAGACTTTAGAAAAACAGGGACGGGGAGCGAGACGGAGCCAGACCGAAAAAAGGAACCATAGCGACGGGTGCCGGGACAGAGAGGCGGGCCTTCAAAACGAGGGGCAGGGAAGAGGCTCAAGAGGGACGGAGAAAGAGAGAGACTCACGACGACTCGCTACGGAGCCGAGAAGGAAGACCTCGAACAACAGGAACGAGGAGCCGCACAGAGAGAGCCAGAGATGGCAGAAATACCGACAGGCTACAGGACCGAGGGGGAGGAATGCAGAAACAGTGGCTGGGGGGCCGGACAGAGAGACAGGGAGAGAGAGAAGGAAACAATAGCCACGGGCTACGGGGCAGAGAGAGCGAGGACCTAAAAAAAGGTGGGGACAGGCAGCCCGTCAGAGCGAGATGGAAAAAGAACATAGCGGGGAGCAGAAAGCAAACCAAAAAAACCCCACAGCGGGGTGGGAAAGCGAGGGGGGCAGAGGAGGGCCCGCGACGCAGAGGAGAGGCGATGGGGCCCCCGCGGGCCCAGGACTCACCGCAGCTCTGGCTCTCGGCGCTGCCGGGAGAGCTTGCCAGCGCAGACGCTTCTTTCTCCCGCTCTCCGCCTTCCTTTGCTGTCACTCCGGTCGCTCGGCTGTCCTCCGCCTAAGAGAATACACGGGTGTCTTACAGCTCCGAGGAGACGAGTCTGCCTAGATGAGTAGCCTGCCTCCCTGCCTCCCTCGGTACGCGGCCGCACCGTGCTTTGGATTACGCGTGGCGACCCTGCGGTGCCCGTCGGCAGCCTGACCTGCCGCGGAGCGCAACGAGGGATCTTTCCTCACCCGGCGAGGCAGGCGCTCTCTAGCCTGCAGCGGGAGGCAGCTGCCGGCCGGAGAGCCTTCCATCTCTTCTTCTTCTTCTTCACCTTTCTCTGGCCATTCCAGCTTCCCTTAGGGCAGCTGCTGTCCACGGCCGGTAAGCGCTCCGCCGCCTGTCCCTTTTCGCCCCCACGCCACGAGGCGAGCCAGGCCAGGCACAGGCGAGGCGGGTGCAGTCGACGGCATCCCCAAGGGAGGGACGGGCAACCACGTCCTCAGCGCGGCCTGGGAGAGGGAAAGAAAAAGCAGTGGCCGTTACTACCGGAGGTCGGCCCTGGCCGGAGACCCTCCTCCTTCTGCAGGGGCTTCCGGAGACGCCGCTCTTTCCCCGCGCTGCTGCTGCCGCTGCCGCCGCCGCCAGCACCCCTGTTCAGGAAGAAAGCGGCACAGGCGAGGGCCAGCTTGCCGCCTTCACGCCAGGGCTCGGGGGCGGCCTGGGGCTGCCGGACAGGCTTCCGGAGAGTCCGACCGGTAGCGCTCGTCTCGGGACACCGGGCAACGCCTCGCCGCGCGCGCGCTCTCGTAGCACGGCCGCACCGCTGCTCGGGAGCGGCTGGAAGCCTGCAGAAAACCACTCGAAACCGGCAAAAAAACCCCAACCTCGCGCTCCTGCGAGAGCAAGTCGGGCTGTCCGGCAGCCACGTCCGCGAAAACGACGCCTCCCGGCACGCACTGGCAAGCGCCGCGTGGCAGCCATTAGAGTGCCGTAAGACTACACTTCCCGGCGTGCTCCGGGGAGCCAATATGGCCGACCAGCAGCCGCGTGCCCCAAGACTGCAACTGCCGGCGTGCCGCGGGAGGCAGCCTTCCACGCTTCCTGACCCTGCGGGGACACCGTCCCGTGCCCTCACCCCAAAGCCGACTCACCCGAAAGCCCCGCCGAGCCGCGACGGCAGCCCCGAGCTCCGCAGCGCGGCTCCGGGCTGGCGCCCCCCCCCCCGCCCCCGCCCCCGCCTCCCCTCAGCCACCTCCGAAAGGCGCGGACGCCCGCCGGCTCCGGGCAGCCCCCGCCGCGCGGCTCCGGACGGTCTCCCCGCCCGGTTCCGACACGGCGCGCACCCCCCCACCCGCCGCCCGGCTCCGGGCAGCCCCCCTCCCCTCTGTGACACGGACCCCGCCGCCCCCCCGCCCCCCCGCCTCTCCTCGGAGGCGGCACCGCTGCCGCCGCCCTCCTCGGGGCTTTCCCCGGGACCCGCCGGTCCGTCCCGCTGCCCCGCTCACCTTCTCCCTCCGTGCAGCCGCAGCCCGGCGACGCCTCCGCTCCTCCCTCGGCTCACAGCAGCCCCTGCACACCGGCTGCCGGCAGCCGGTTCCGGGGAGGGGGCGTGGCGCTGCACTGCGCATGCGCGGCGCTGCCGCTGCAGTACCGAAATTTGGTCACTAGGCGGCAGCACCGAGCGAGCATGCGCTGTGCGATGCGTGAGGGGCGGGGCTTGGCGTGCGTCGGGGGCGGAGTTTGCGTGAGGGGCGGGGCTTGGCGTGCGTCGCGGGCGGAGTTTGCGTCGGGGGCGGAGTTTGCGTGAGGGGCGGGGCTTGGCATGCGTCGGGGGCGGAGTTTGCGTGAGGGGCGGGGCTTGGCGTGCGTCGGGGGAGGAGTTTGCGTCGGGGCGGTGTTTGCGTGAGGGGCGGGGCTTGGCGTGCGTCGGGGCGGAGTTTGAGTGAGGGGCGGAGTTTGCGTGAGGGGCGGGGTTTGCGTGAGGGGCGGAGTTTGCGTGAGGGGCGGAGTTTGCGTCGGGGGCGGGGCTTGGCGTGCGTCGGGGGCGGAGTTTGCGTGAGGGGGCGGAGTTTGCGTGAGGGGCGGGGCTTGGCATGCGTCGGGGGCGGAGTTTGCGTGAGGGGGGGGGCTTGGCGTGCGTCGGGGGAGGAGTTTGCGTCGGGGGCGGAGTTTGCGTGAGGGGCGGGGCTTGGCGTGCGTCGGGGGCGGAGTTTGCGTGAGGGGCGGAGTTTGCGTCGGGGGCGGAGTTTGCGTGAGGGGCGGGGTTTGCGTGAGGGGCGGAGTTTGCGTGAGGGGCGGAGTTTGCGTCGGGGGCGGGGCTTGGCGTGCGTCGGGGGCGGAGTTTGCGTGAGGGGCGGAGTTAGCGTCGGGGGGCGGAGTTTGTGTGAGGGGCGGGGCTTGGCTTGCATCGGGGCGGAGTTTGCGCCGGGGGCGGAGTTTACATCAGGGGCGGGGCTTGGCTTGCGTCGGGGCGGAGTTTGAGTGAGGGGCGGAGTTTGTGTGAGGGGCGGGGCTTGGCATAAGTCGGGGCGGAGTTTGCGTGAGGGGCGGAGTTTGCGTGAGGGGCGGAGTTTGCGTCGGGGGCGGAGTTTGCGTGAGGGGCGGGGCTTGGCGTGCATCAGGGGCGGAGTTTGCGTGAGGGGGGCTTGGCATTCCATCAGGGGCGGAGTTTGCGTGAGGGGCGGGGCTTGGCGTGCGTCGCGGGCGGAGTTTGCGTCGGGGGCGGAGTTTGCGTGAGGGGTGGAGTTTGCGTGAGGGGCGGGGTTTGCGTGAGGGGCGGAGTTTGCGTGAGGGGCGGAGTTTGCATCGGGGGCGGGGCTTGGCGTGCGTCGGGGGCGGAGTTTGCGTGAGGGGCGGAGTTTGCGTGAGGGGCGGGGCTTGGCATGCGTCGGGGGCGGAGTTTGCGTGAGGGGCGGGGCTTGGCGTGCGTCGGGGGAGGAGTTTGCGTCGGGGGCGGAGTTTGCGTGAGGGGCGGGGCTTGGCGTGCGTCGGGGGCGGAGTTTGCGTGAGGGGCGGAGTTTGCGTCGGGGGCGGAGTTTGCGTGAGGGGCGGGGTTTGCGTGAGGGGCGGAGTTTGTGTGAGGGGCGGAGTTTGCGTCGGGGGCGGGGCTTGGCGTGCGTCGGGGGCGGAGTTTGCGTGAGGGGCGGAGTTAGCGTCGGGGGGCGGAGTTTGTGTGAGGGGCGGGGCTTGGCTTGCATCGGGGCGGAGTTTGCGCCGGGGGCGGAGTTTACATCAGGGGCGGGGCTTGGCTTGCGTCGGGGCGGAGTTTGAGTGAGGGGCGGAGTTTGTGTGAGGGGCGGGGCTTGGCATAAGTCGGGGCGGAGTTTGCGTGAGGGGCGGAGTTTGCGTGAGGGGCGGAGTTTGCGTCGGGGGCGGGGTTTGCGTGAGGGGCGGGGCTTGGCGTGCATCAGGGGCGGAGTTTGCGTGAGGGGGGCTTGGCATTGCATCAGGGGCGGAGTTTGCGTGAGGGGCGGGGCTTGGCGTGCGTCGGGGGAGGAGTTTGCGTCGGGGGCGGAGTTTGAGTGAGGGGCGGGGCTTGGCGTGCGTCGGGGGCGGAGTTTGCGTGAGG
>NW_026561592.1:0-75585 GCF_028858705.1 Grus americana
GAGCAACGGCTCAACATAGAGCCTTACGTCCCTCTCCACCAAAAATCAGCGTCCACCCTCAAAAATGTGAACGTCCAGCCCTAGCTCCCAGGCCAAAGGTGCCAGCCCCAAAAGCATGCCTGCCCTCAAACCTCCCTCAGCGGCCCTCGCACAGACCCACTCACATTGGGGCTGCGGGCTCGCCTGTCCGAGCAAGGCTCAACATAGAGCCTTACGACCCTCTCCACCAAAAATCAGCGTCACGCTCAAAACTCTAAACGTCCAGCCCTAGCTCCCAGGCCAAAGGTGCCAGCCCCAAAACGCATGCCTGCCCTCAAACCTCCCTCAGCGGCCCTCGCACAGACCCACTCACAATGGGGCTGCGGGCTCGCCTGTCCGAGCAAGGCTCAACATAGAGCCTTACGTCCCTCTCCACCAAAAATCAGCGTCCACGCTCAAAAAATGTGAACGTCCAGCCCTAGCTCCCACGCCAACGGTGCCAGCCCCAAAACGCATGCCTGCCCTCAAACCTCCCTCAGCGGCCCTCGCACAGACCCACTCACATTGGGGCTGCGGGCTCGCCTAGCCGAGCAAGGCTCAACATAGAGCCTTACGTCCCTCTCCACCAAAATCAGCGTCCACGCTCAAAACTCTAAACGTCCAGCCCTAGCTCCCACGCCAAAGGTGCCAGCCCCAAAACGCATGCCTGCCCTCAAACCTCCCTCAGCGGCCCTCGCACAGACCCACTCACATTGGGGCTGCGGGCTCGCCTAGCCGAGCAAGGGCTCAACATAGAGCCTTACTCCCTCTCCACCAAAATCAGCGTCCACGCTCAAAACTCTAAACGTCCAGCCCTAGCTCCCAGGCCAAAGGTGCCAGCCCCAAAACGCATGCCTGCCCTCAACCCTCCCTCAGCGGCCCTCGCACAGACCCACTCACATTGGGGCTGCGGGCTCGCCTGTCCGAGCAAGGGCTCAACATAGAGCCTTACGTCCCTCTCCACCAAAATCAGCGTCCACGCTCAAAACTCTAAACGTCCAGCCCTAGCTCCCACGCCAAAGGTGCCAGCCCCAAAACGCATGCCTGCCCTCAAACCTCCCTCAGCGGCCCTCGCACAGACCCACTCACATTGGGGCTGCGGGCTCGCCTGTCCGAGCAAGGGCTCAACATAGAGCCTTACGTCCCTCTCCACCAAAAATCAGCGTCCACGCTCAAAACTCTAAACGTCCAGCCCTAGCTCCCACGCCAAAGGTGCCAGCCCCAAAACGCATGCCTGCCCTCAAACCTCCCTCAGCGGCCCTCGCACAGACCCACTCACATTGGGGCTGCGGGCTCGCCTAGCCGAGCAAGGGCTCAACATAGAGCCTTACGTCCCTCTCCACCAAAAATCAGCGTCCACGCTCAAAACTCTAAACGTCCAGCCCTAGCTCCCACGCCAAAGGTGCCAGCCCCAAAACGCATGCCTGCCCTCAAACCTCCCTCAGCGGCCCTCGCACAGACCCACTCACATTGGGGCTGCGGGCTCGCCTGTCCGAGCAAGGGCTCAACATAGAGCCTTACGTCCCTCTCCACCAAAATCAGTCCACGCTCAAAACTCTAAACGTCCAGCCCTAGCTCCCACGCCAAAGGTGCCAGCCCCAAAACGCATGCCTGCCCTCAAACCTCCCTCAGCGGCCCTCGCACAGACCCACTCACATTGGGGCTGCGGGCTCGCCTGTCCGAGCAAGGGCTCAACATAGAGCCTTACGTCCCTCTCCACCAAAAATCAGCGTCCACGCTCAAAACTCTAAACGTCCAGCCCTAGCTCCCAGGCCAAAGGTGCCAGCCCCAAAACGCATGCCTGCCCTCAAACCTCCCTCAGCGGCCCTCGCACAGACCCACTCACATTGGGGCTGCGGGCTCGCCTAGCCGAGCAAGGGCTCAACATAGAGCCTTACGTCCCTCTCCACCAAAAATCAGCGTCCACGCTCAAAACTCTAAACGTCCAGCCCTAGCTCCCACGCCAAAGGTGCCAGCCCCAAAACGCATGCCTGCCCTCAAACCTCCCTCAGCGGCCCTCGCACAGACCCACTCACATTGGGGCTGCGGGCTCGCCTGTCCGAGCAAGGGCTCAACATAGAGCCTTACGTCCCTCTCCACCAAAATCAGCGTCCACGCTCAAAACTCTAAACGTCCAGCCCTAGCTCCCACGCCAAAGGTGCCAGCCCCAAAACGCATGCCTGCCCTCAAACCTCCCTCAGCGGCCCTCGCACAGACCCACTCACATTGGGGCTGCGGGCTCGCCTAGCCGAGCAAGGGCTCAACATAGAGCCTTACGTCCCTCTCCACCAAAAATCAGCGTCCACGCTCAAAACTCTAAACGTCCAGCCCTAGCTCCCACGCCAAAGGTGCCAGCCCCAAAACGCATGCCTGCCCTCAAACCTCCCTCAGCGGCCCTCGCACAGACCCACTCACATTGGGGCTGCGGGCTCGCCTAGCCGAGCAAGGGCTCAACATAGAGCCTTACGTCCCTCTCCACCCAAAATCAGCGTCCACGCTCAAAACTCTAAACGTCCAGCCCTAGCTCCCAGGCCAAAGGTGCCAGCCCCAAAACGCATGCCTGCCCTCAAACCTCCCTCAGCGGCCCTCGCACAGACCCACTCACATTGGGGCTGCGGGCTCGCCTAGCCGAGCAAGGGCTCAACATAGAGCCTTACGTCCCTCTCCACCAAAAATCAGCGTCCACGCTCAAAACTCTAAACGTCCAGCCCTAGCTCCCACGCCAAAGGTGCCAGCCCCAAAACGCATGCCTGCCCTCAAACCTCCCTCAGCGGCCCTCGCACAGACCCACTCACATTGGGGCTGCGGGCTCGCCTGTCCGAGCAAGGGCTCAACATAGAGCCTTACGTCCCTCTCCACCAAAATCAGCGTCCACGCTCAAAACTCTAAACGTCCAGCCCTAGCTCCCACGCCAAAGGTGCCAGCCCCAAAACGCATGCCTGCCCTCAAACCTCCCTCAGCGGCCCTCGCACAGACCCACTCACATTGGGGCTGCGGGCTCGCCTAGCCGAGCAAGGGCTCAACATAGAGCCTTACGTCCCTCTCCACCAAAAATCAGCGTCCACGCTCAAAACTCTAAACGTCCAGCCCTAGCTCCCACGCCAAAGGTGCCAGCCCCAAAACGCATGCCTGCCCTCAAACCTCCCTCAGCGGCCCTCGCACAGACCCACTCACATTGGGGCTGCGGGCTCGCCTAGCCGAGCAAGGGCTCAACATAGAGCCTTACGTCCCTCTCCACCAAAATCAGCGTCCACGCTCAAAACTCTAAACGTCCAGCCCTAGCTCCCACGCCAAAGGTGCCAGCCCCAAAACGCATGCCTGCCCTCAAACCTCCCTCAGCGGCCCTCGCACAGACCCACTCACATTGGGGCTGCGGGCTCGCCTAGCCGAGCAAGGGCTCAACATAGAGCCTTACGTCCCTCTCCACCAAAATCAGCGTCCACGCTCAAAACTCTAAACGTCCAGCCCTAGCTCCCACGCCAAAGGTGCCAGCCCCAAAACGCATGCCTGCCCTCAAACCTCCCTCAGCGGCCCTCGCACAGACCCACTCACATTGGGGCTGCGGGCTCGCCTGTCCGAGCAAGGGCTCAACATAGAGCCTTACGTCCCTCTCCACCAAAAATCAGCGTCCACGCTCAAAACTCTAAACGTCCAGCCCTAGCTCCCACGCCAAAGGTGCCAGCCCCAAAACGCATGCCTGCCCTCAAACCTCCCTCAGCGGCCCTCGCACAGACCCACTCACATTGGGGCTGCGGGCTCGCCTAGCCGAGCAAGGGCTCAACATAGAGCCTTACGTCCCTCTCCACCAAAATCAGCGTCCACGCTCAAAACTCTAAACGTCCAGCCCTAGCTCCCACGCCAAAGGTGCCAGCCCCAAAACGCATGCCTGCCCTCAAACCTCCCTCAGCGGCCCTCGCACAGACCCACTCACATTGGGGCTGCGGGCTCGCCTGTCCGAGCAAGGGCTCAACATAGAGCCTTACGTCCCTCTCCACCAAAATCAGCGTCCACGCTCAAAACTCTAAACGTCCAGCCCTAGCTCCCACGCCAAAGGTGCCAGCCCCAAAACGCATGCCTGCCCTCAAACCTCCCTCAGCGGCCCTCGCACAGACCCACTCACATTGGGGCTGCGGGCTCGCCTAGCCGAGCAAGGGCTCAACATAGAGCCTTACGTCCCTCTCCACCAAAAATCAGCGTCCACGCTCAAAACTCTAAACGTCCAGCCCTAGCTCCCACGCCAAAGGTGCCAGCCCCAAAACGCATGCCTGCCCTCAAACCTCCCTCAGCGGCCCTCGCACAGACCCACTCACATTGGGGCTGCGGGCTCGCCTGTCCGAGCAAGGGCTCAACATAGAGCCTTACGTCCCTCTCCACCAAAATCAGCGTCCACGCTCAAAACTCTAAACGTCCAGCCCTAGCTCCCACGCCAAAGGTGCCAGCCCCAAAACGCATGCCTGCCCTCAAACCTCCCTCAGCGGCCCTCGCACAGACCCACTCACATTGGGGCTGCGGGCTCGCCTAGCCGAGCAAGGGCTCAACATAGAGCCTTACGTCCCTCTCCACCAAAAATCAGCGTCCACGCTCAAAACTCTAAACGTCCAGCCCTAGCTCCCAGGCCAAAGGTGCCAGCCCCAAAACGCATGCCTGCCCTCAAACCTCCCTCAGCGGCCCTCGCACAGACCCACTCACATTGGGGCTGCGGCTCGCCTAGCCGAGCAAGGGCTCAACATAGAGCCTTACGTCCCTCTCCACCAAAATCAGCGTCCACGCTCAAAACTCTAAACGTCCAGCCCTAGCTCCCACGCCAAAGGTGCCAGCCCCAAAACGCATGCCTGCCCTCAAACCTCCCTCAGCGGCCCTCGCACAGACCCACTCACATTGGGGCTGCGGGCTCGCCTAGCCGAGCAAGGGCTCAACATAGAGCCTTACGTCCCTCTCCACCAAAATCAGCGTCCACGCTCAAAACTCTAAACGTCCAGCCCTAGCTCCCACGCCAAAGGTGCCAGCCCCAAAACGCATGCCTGCCCTCAAACCTCCCTCAGCGGCCCTCGCACAGACCCACTCACATTGGGGCTGCGGGCTCGCCTGTCCGAGCAAGGGCTCAACATAGAGCCTTACGTCCCTCTCCACCAAAATCAGCGTCCACGCTCAAAACTCTAAACGTCCAGCCCTAGCTCCCACGCCAAAGGTGCCAGCCCCAAAACGCATGCCTGCCCTCAAACCTCCCTCAGCGGCCCTCGCACAGACCCACTCACATTGGGGCTGCGGGCTCGCCTAGCCGAGCAAGGGCTCAACATAGAGCCTTACGTCCCTCTCCACCAAAATCAGCGTCCACGCTCAAAACTCTAAACGTCCAGCCCTAGCTCCCACGCCAAAGGTGCCAGCCCCAAAACGCATGCCTGCCCTCAAACCTCCCTCAGCGGCCCTCGCACAGACCCACTCACATTGGGGCTGCGGGCTCGCCTAGCCGAGCAAGGGCTCAACATAGAGCCTTACGTCCCTCTCCACCAAAATCAGCGTCCACGCTCAAAACTCTAAACGTCCAGCCCTAGCTCCCAGGCCAAAGGTGCCAGCCCCAAAACGCATGCCTGCCCTCAAACCTCCCTCAGCGGCCCTCGCACAGACCCACTCACATTGGGGCTGCGGGCTCGCCTAGCCGAGCAAGGGCTCAACATAGAGCCTTACGTCCCTCTCCACCAAAAATCAGCGTCCACGCTCAAAACTCTAAACGTCCAGCCCTAGCTCCCACGCCAAAGGTG
Organism: Grus americana; assembly: GCF_028858705.1. Taxonomy (NCBI): domain Eukaryota; kingdom Metazoa; phylum Chordata; class Aves; order Gruiformes; family Gruidae; genus Grus; species Grus americana. Next base: position 5,778 of record NW_026561592.1, read on the forward strand.
CCAGCCCCAAAACGCATGCCTGCCCTCAAACCTCCCTCAGCCGCCCTCGCACAGACCCACTCACATTGGGGCTGCGGGCTCGCCTAGCCGAGCAAGGGCTCAACATAGAGCCTTACGTCCCTCTCCACCAAAATCAGCGTCCACGCTCAAAACTCTAAACGTCCAGCCCTAGCTCCCACGCCAAAGGTGCCAGCCCCAAAACGCATGCCTGCCCTCAAACCTCCCTCAGCGGCCCTCGCACAGACCCACTCACATTGGGGCTGCGGGCTCGCCTGTCCGAGCAAGGGCTCAACATAGAGCCTTACGTCCCTCTCCACCAAAATCAGCGTCCACGCTCAAAACTCTAAACGTCCAGCCCTAGCTCCCACGCCAAAGGTGCCAGCCCCAAAACGCATGCCTGCCCTCAAACCTCCCTCAGCGGCCCTCGCACAGACCCACTCACATTGGGGCTGCGGGCTCGCCTTGCCGAGCAAGGGCTCAACATAGAGCCTTACGTCCCTCTCCACCAAAAATCAGCGTCCACGCTCAAAACTCTAAACGTCCAGCCCTAGCTCCCACGCCAAAGGTGCCAGCCCCAAAACGCATGCCTGCCCTCAAACCTCCCTCAGCGGCCCTCGCACAGACCCACTCACATTGGGGCTGCGGGCTCGCCTAGCCGAGCAAGGGCTCAACATAGAGCCTTACGTCCCTCTCCACCAAAATCAGCGTCCACGCTCAAAACTCTAAACGTCCAGCCCTAGCTCCCACGCCAAAGGTGCCAGCCCCAAAACGCATGCCTGCCCTCAAACCTCCCTCAGCGGCCCTCGCACAGACCCACTCACATTGGGGCTGCGGGCTCGCCTAGCCGAGCAAGGGCTCAACATAGAGCCTTACGTCCCTCTCCACCAAAATCAGCGTCCACGCTCAAAACTCTAAACGTCCAGCCCTAGCTCCCACGCCAAAGGTGCCAGCCCCAAAACGCATGCCTGCCCTCAAACCTCCCTCAGCGGCCCTCGCACAGACCCACTCACATTGGGGCTGCGGGCTCGCCTAGCCGAGCAAGGGCTCAACATAGAGCCTTACGTCCCTCTCCACCAAAAATCAGCGTCCACGCTCAAAACTCTAAACGTCCAGCCCTAGCTCCCACGCCAAAGGTGCCAGCCCCAAAACGCATGCCTGCCCTCAAACCTCCCTCAGCGGCCCTCGCACAGACCCACTCACATTGGGGCTGCGGGCTCGCCTAGCCGAGCAAGGGCTCAACATAGAGCCTTACGTCCCTCTCCACCAAAATCAGCGTCCACGCTCAAAACTCTAAACGTCCAGCCCTAGCTCCCACGCCAAAGGTGCCAGCCCCAAAACGCATGCCTGCCCTCAAACCTCCCTCAGCGGCCCTCGCACAGACCCACTCACATTGGGGCTGCGGGCTCGCCTAGCCGAGCAAGGGCTCAACATAGAGCCTTACGTCCCTCTCCACCAAAAATCAGCGTCCACGCTCAAAACTCTAAACGTCCAGCCCTAGCTCCCACGCCAAAGGTGCCAGCCCCAAAACGCATGCCTGCCCTCAAACCTCCCTCAGCGGCCCTCGCACAGACCCACTCACATTGGGGCTGCGGGCTCGCCTGTCCGAGCAAGGGCTCAACATAGAGCCTTACGTCCCTCTCCACCAAAATCAGCGTCCACGCTCAAAACTCTAAACGTCCAGCCCTAGCTCCCAGGCCAAAGGTGCCAGCCCCAAAACGCATGCCTGCCCTCAAACCTCCCTCAGCGGCCCTCGCACAGACCCACTCACATTGGGGCTGCGGGCTCGCCTAGCCGAGCAAGGGCTCAACATAGAGCCTTACGTCCCTCTCCACCAAAATCAGCGTCCACGCTCAAAACTCTAAACGTCCAGCCCTAGCTCCCACGCCAAAGGTGCCAGCCCCAAAACGCATGCCTGCCCTCAAACCTCCCTCAGCGGCCCTCGCACAGACCCACTCACATTGGGGCTGCGGGCTCGCCTAGCCGAGCAAGGGCTCAACATAGAGCCTTACGTCCCTCTCCACCAAAATCAGCGTCCACGCTCAAAACTCTAAACGTCCAGCCCTAGCTCCCAGGCCAAAGGTGCCAGCCCCAAAACGCATGCCTGCCCTCAAACCTCCCTCAGCGGCCCTCGCACAGACCCACTCACATTGGGGCTGCGGGCTCGCCTAGCCGAGCAAGGGCTCAACATAGAGCCTTACGTCCCTCTCCACCAAAAATCAGCGTCCACGCTCAAAACTCTAAACGTCCAGCCCTAGCTCCCAGGCCAAAGGTGCCAGCCCCAAAACGCATGCCTGCCCTCAAACCTCCCTCAGCGGCCCTCGCACAGACCCACTCACATTGGGGCTGCGGGCTCGCCTGTCCGAGCAAGGGCTCAACATAGAGCCTTACGTCCCTCTCCACCAAAATCAGCGTCCACGCTCAAAACTCTAAACGTCCAGCCCTAGCTCCCACGCCAAAGGTGCCAGCCCCAAAACGCATGCCTGCCCTCAAACCTCCCTCAGCGGCCCTCGCACAGACCCACTCACATTGGGGCTGCGGGCTCGCCTAGCCGAGCAAGGGCTCAACATAGAGCCTTACGTCCCTCTCCACCAAAAATCAGCGTCCACGCTCAAAACTCTAAACGTCCAGCCCTAGCTCCCACGCCAAAGGTGCCAGCCCCAAAACGCATGCCTGCCCTCAAACCTCCCTCAGCGGCCCTCGCACAGACCCACTCACATTGGGGCTGCGGGCTCGCCTAGCCGAGCAAGGGCTCAACATAGAGCCTTACGTCCCTCTCCACCAAAATCAGCGTCCACGCTCAAAACTCTAAACGTCCAGCCCTAGCTCCCACGCCAAAGGTGCCAGCCCCAAAACGCATGCCTGCCCTCAAACCTCCCTCAGCGGCCCTCGCACAGACCCACTCACATTGGGGCTGCGGGCTCGCCTAGCCGAGCAAGGGCTCAACATAGAGCCTTACGTCCCTCTCCACCAAAATCAGCGTCCACGCTCAAAACTCTAAACGTCCAGCCCTAGCTCCCAGGCCAAAGGTGCCAGCCCCAAAACGCATGCCTGCCCTCAAACCTCCCTCAGCGGCCCTCGCACAGACCCACTCACATTGGGGCTGCGGGCTCGCCTAGCCGAGCAAGGGCTCAACATAGAGCCTTACGTCCCTCTCCACCAAAATCAGCGTCCACGCTCAAAACTCTAAACGTCCAGCCCTAGCTCCCAGGCCAAAGGTGCCAGCCCCAAAACGCATGCCTGCCCTCAAACCTCCCTCAGCGGCCCTCGCACAGACCCACTCACATTGGGGCTGCGGGCTCGCCTGTCCGAGCAAGGGCTCAACATAGAGCCTTACGTCCCTCTCCACCAAAATCAGCGTCCACGCTCAAAACTCTAAACGTCCAGCCCTAGCTCCCACGCCAAAGGTGCCAGCCCCAAAACGCATGCCTGCCCTCAAACCTCCCTCAGCGGCCCTCGCACAGACCCACTCACATTGGGGCTGCGGGCTCGCCTGTCCGAGCAAGGGCTCAACATAGAGCCTTACGTCCCTCTCCACCAAAATCAGCGTCCACGCTCAAAACTCTAAACGTCCAGCCCTAGCTCCCAGGCCAAAGGTGCCAGCCCCAAAACGCATGCCTGCCCTCAAACCTCCCTCAGCGGCCCTCGCACAGACCCACTCACATTGGGGCTGCGGGCTCGCCTAGCCGAGCAAGGGCTCAACATAGAGCCTTACGTCCCTCTCCACCAAAATCAGCGTCCACGCTCAAAACTCTAAACGTCCAGCCCTAGCTCCCACGCCAAAGGTGCCAGCCCCAAAACGCATGCCTGCCCTCAAACCTCCCTCAGCGGCCCTCGCACAGACCCACTCACATTGGGGCTGCGGGCTCGCCTGTCCGAGCAAGGGCTCAACATAGAGCCTTACGTCCCTCTCCACCAAAATCAGCGTCCACGCTCAAAACTCTAAACGTCCAGCCCTAGCTCCCACGCCAAAGGTGCCAGCCCCAAAACGCATGCCTGCCCTCAAACCTCCCTCAGCGGCCCTCGCACAGACCCACTCACATTGGGGCTGCGGGCTCGCCTAGCCGAGCAAGGGCTCAACATAGAGCCTTACGTCCCTCTCCACCAAAATCAGCGTCCACGCTCAAAACTCTAAACGTCCAGCCCTAGCTCCCAGGCCAAAGGTGCCAGCCCCAAAACGCATGCCTGCCCTCAAACCTCCCTCAGCGGCCCTCGCACAGACCCACTCACATTGGGGCTGCGGGCTCGCCTAGCCGAGCAAGGGCTCAACATAGAGCCTTACGTCCCTCTCCACCAAAATCAGCGTCCACGCTCAAAACTCTAAACGTCCAGCCCTAGCTCCCACACCAAAGGTGCCAGCCCCAAAACGCATGCCTGCCCTCAAACCTCCCTCAGCGGCCCTCGCACAGACCCACTCACATTGGGGCTGCGGGCTCGCCTAGCCGAGCAAGGGCTCAACATAGAGCCTTACGTCCCTCTCCACCAAAATCAGCGTCCACGCTCAAAACTCTAAACGTCCAGCCCTAGCTCCCACGCCAAAGGTGCCAGCCCCAAAACGCATGCCTGCCCTCAAACCTCCCTCAGCGGCCCTCGCACAGACCCACTCACATTGGGGCTGCGGGCTCGCCTGTCCGAGCAAGGGCTCAACATAGAGCCTTACGTCCCTCTCCACCAAAATCAGCGTCCACGCTCAAAACTCTAAACGTCCAGCCCTAGCTCCCACGCCAAAGGTGCCAGCCCCAAAACGCATGCCTGCCCTCAAACCTCCCTCAGCGGCCCTCGCACAGACCCACTCACATTGGGGCTGCGGGCTCGCCTAGCCGAGCAAGGGCTCAACATAGAGCCTTACGTCCCTCTCCACCAAAATCAGCGTCCACGCTCAAAACTCTAAACGTCCAGCCCTAGCTCCCACGCCAAAGGTGCCAGCCCCAAAACGCATGCCTGCCCTCAAACCTCCCTCAGCGGCCCTCGCACAGACCCACTCACATTGGGGCTGCGGGCTCGCCTAGCCGAGCAAGGGCTCAACATAGAGCCTTACGTCCCTCTCCACCAAAAATCAGCGTCCACGCTCAAAACTCTAAACGTCCAGCCCTAGCTCCCACGCCAAAGGTGCCAGCCCCAAAACGCATGCCTGCCCTCAAACCTCCCTCAGCGGCCCTCGCACAGACCCACTCACATTGGGGCTGCGGGCTCGCCTGCAGAGCAAGGGCTCAACATAGAGCCTTACGTCCCTCTCCACCAAAATCAGCGTCCACGCTCAAAAATCTAAACGTCCAGCCCTAGCTCCCACGCCAAAGGTGCCAGCCCCAAAACGCATGCCTGCCCTCAAACCTCCCTCAGCGGCCCTCGCACAGACCCACTCACATTGGGGCTGCGGGCTCGCCTAGCCGAGCAAGGGCTCAACATAGAGCCTTACGTCCCTCTCCACCAAAATCAGCGTCCACGCTCAAAACTCTAAACGTCCAGCCCTAGCTCCCACGCCAAAGGTGCCAGCCCCAAAACGCATGCCTGCCCTCAAACCTCCCTCAGCGGCCCTCGCACAGACCCACTCACATTGGGGCTGCGGGCTCGCCTAGCCGAGCAAGGGCTCAACATAGAGCCTTACGTCCCTCTCCACCAAAATCAGCGTCCACGCTCAAAACTCTAAACGTCCAGCCCTAGCTCCCACGCCAAAGGTGCCAGCCCCAAAACGCATGCCTGCCCTCAAACCTCCCTCAGCGGCCCTCGCACAGACCCACTCACATTGGGGCTGCGGGCTCGCCTAGCCGAGCAAGGGCTCAACATAGAGCCTTACGTCCCTCTCCACCAAAATCAGCGTCCACGCTCAAAACTCTAAACGTCCAGCCCTAGCTCCCACGCCAAAGGTGCCAGCCCCAAAACGCATGCCTGCCCTCAAACCTCCCTCAGCGGCCCTCGCACAGACCCACTCACATTGGGGCTGCGGGCTCGCCTAGCCGAGCAAGGGCTCAACATAGAGCCTTACGTCCCTCTCCACCAAAATCAGCGTCCACGCTCAAAACTCTAAACGTCCAGCCCTAGCTCCCACGCCAAAGGTGCCAGCCCCAAAACGCATGCCTGCCCTCAAACCTCCCTCAGCGGCCCTCGCACAGACCCACTCACATTGGGGCTGCGGGCTCGCCTAGCCGAGCAAGGGCTCAACATAGAGCCTTACGTCCCTCTCCACCAAAATCAGCGTCCACGCTCAAAACTCTAAACGTCCAGCCCTAGCTCCCACGCCAAAGGTGCCAGCCCCAAAACGCATGCCTGCCCTCAAACCTCCCTCAGCGGCCCTCGCACAGACCCACTCACATTGGGGCTGCGGGCTCGCCTAGCCGAGCAAGGGCTCAACATAGAGCCTTACGTCCCTCTCCACCAAAATCAGCGTCCACGCTCAAAACTCTAAACGTCCAGCCCTAGCTCCCACGCCAAAGGTGCCAGCCCCAAAACGCATGCCTGCCCTCAAACCTCCCTCAGCGGCCCTCGCACAGACCCACTCACATTGGGGCTGCGGGCTCGCCTAGCCGAGCAAGGGCTCAACATAGAGCCTTACGTCCCTCTCCACCAAAATCAGCGTCCACGCTCAAAACTCTAAACGTCCAGCCCTAGCTCCCACGCCAAAGGTGCCAGCCCCAAAACGCATGCCTGCCCTCAAACCTCCCTCAGCAGCCCTCGCACAGACCCACTCACATTGGGGCTGCGGGCTCGCCTAGCCGAGCAAGGGCTCAACATAGAGCCTTACGTCCCTCTCCACCAAAATCAGCGTCCACGCTCAAAACTCTAAACGTCCAGCCCTAGCTCCCACGCCAAAGGTGCCAGCCCCAAAACGCATGCCTGCCCTCAAACCTCCCTCAGCGGCCCTCGCACAGACCCACTCACATTGGGGCTGCGGGCTCGCCTAGCCGAGCAAGGGCTCAACATAGAGCCTTACGTCCCTCTCCACCAAAATCAGCGTCCACGCTCAAAACTCTAAACGTCCAGCCCTAGCTCCCACGCCAAAGGTGCCAGCCCCAAAACGCATGCCTGCCCTCAACCCTCCCTCAGCGGCCCTCGCACAGACCCACTCACATTGGGGCTGCGGGCTCGCCTGTCCGAGCAAGGGCTCAACATAGAGCCTTACGTCCCTCTCCACCAAAATCAGCGTCCACGCTCAAAACTCTAAACGTCCAGCCCTAGCTCCCACGCCAAAGGTGCCAGCCCCAAAACGCATGCCTGCCCTCAAACCTCCCTCAGCGGCCCTCGCACAGACCCACTCACATTGGGGCTGCGGGCTCGCCTAGCCGAGCAAGGGCTCAACATAGAGCCTTACGTCCCTCTCCACCAAAATCAGCGTCCACGCTCAAAACTCTAAACGTCCAGCCCTAGCTCCCACGCCAAAGGTGCCAGCCCCAAAACGCATGCCTGCCCTCAAACCTCCCTCAGCGGCCCTCGCACAGACCCACTCACATTGGGGCTGCGGGCTCGCCTAGCCGAGCAAGGGCTCAACATAGAGCCTTACGTCCCTCTCCACCAAAATCAGCGTCCACGCTCAAAACTCTAAACGTCCAGCCCTAGCTCCCACGCCAAAGGTGCCAGCCCCAAAACGCATGCCTGCCCTCAAACCTCCCTCAGCGGCCCTCGCACAGACCCACTCACATTGGGGCTGCGGGCTCGCCTAGCCGAGCAAGGGCTCAACATAGAGCCTTACGTCCCTCTCCACCAAAATCAGCGTCCACGCTCAAAACTCTAAACGTCCAGCCCTAGCTCCCACGCCAAAGGTGCCAGCCCCAAAACGCATGCCTGCCCTCAAACCTCCCTCAGCGGCCCTCGCACAGACCCACTCACATTGGGGCTGCGGGCTCGCCTGTCCGAGCAAGGGCTCAACATAGAGCCTTACGTCCCTCTCCACCAAAATCAGCGTCCACGCTCAAAACTCTAAACGTCCAGCCCTAGCTCCCACGCCAAAGGTGCCAGCCCCAAAACGCATGCCTGCCCTCAAACCTCCCTCAGCGGCCCTCGCACAGACCCACTCACATTGGGGCTGCGGGCTCGCCTAGCCGAGCAAGGGCTCAACATAGAGCCTTACGTCCCTCTCCACCAAAATCAGCGTCCACGCTCAAAACTCTAAACGTCCAGCCCTAGCTCCCACGCCAAAGGTGCCAGCCCCAAAACGCATGCCTGCCCTCAAACCTCCCTCAGCGGCCCTCGCACAGACCCACTCACATTGGGGCTGCGGGCTCGCCTGCCGAGCAAGGGCTCAACATAGAGCCTTACGTCCCTCTCCACCAAAATCAGCGTCCACGCTCAAAACTCTAAACGTCCAGCCCTAGCTCCCACGCCAAAGGTGCCAGCCCCAAAACGCATGCCTGCCCTCAAACCTCCCTCAGCGGCCCTCGCACAGACCCACTCACATTGGGGCTGCGGGCTCGCCTAGCCGAGCAAGGGCTCAACATAGAGCCTTACGTCCCTCTCCACCAAAATCAGCGTCCACGCTCAAAACTCTAAACGTCCAGCCCTAGCTCCCACGCCAAAGGTGCCAGCCCCAAAACGCATGCCTGCCCTCAAACCTCCCTCAGCGGCCCTCGCACAGACCCACTCACATTGGGGCTGCGGGCTCGCCTAGCCGAGCAAGGGCTCAACATAGAGCCTTACGTCCCTCTCCACCAAAATCAGCGTCCACGCTCAAAACTCTAAACGTCCAGCCCTAGCTCCCACGCCAAAGGTGCCAGCCCCAAAACGCATGCCTGCCCTCAAACCTCCCTCAGCGGCCCTCGCACAGACCCACTCACATTGGGGCTGCGGGCTCGCCTAGCCGAGCAAGGGCTCAACATAGAGCCTTACGTCCCTCTCCACCAAAATCAGCGTCCACGCTCAAAACTCTAAACGTCCAGCCCTAGCTCCCACGCCAAAGGTGCCAGCCCCAAAACGCATGCCTGCCCTCAAACCTCCCTCAGCGGCCCTCGCACAGACCCACTCACATTGGGGCTGCGGGCTCGCCTAGCCGAGCAAGGGCTCAACATAGAGCCTTACGTCCCTCTCCACCAAAATCAGCGTCCACGCTCAAAACTCTAAACGTCCAGCCCTAGCTCCCACGCCAAAGGTGCCAGCCCCAAAACGCATGCCTGCCCTCAAACCTCCCTCAGCGGCCCTCGCACAGACCCACTCACATTGGGGCTGCGGGCTCGCCTAGCCGAGCAAGGGCTCAACATAGAGCCTTACGTCCCTCTCCACCAAAATCAGCGTCCACGCTCAAAACTCTAAACGTCCAGCCCTAGCTCCCACGCCAAAGGTGCCAGCCCCAAAACGCATGCCTGCCCTCAAACCTCCCTCAGCAGCCCTCGCACAGACCCACTCACATTGGGGCTGCGGGCTCGCCTAGCCGAGCAAGGGCTCAACATAGAGCCTTACGTCCCTCTCCACCAAAATCAGCGTCCACGCTCAAAACTCTAAACGTCCAGCCCTAGCTCCCACGCCAAAGGTGCCAGCCCCAAAACGCATGCCTGCCCTCAAACCTCCCTCAGCGGCCCTCGCACAGACCCACTCACATTGGGGCTGCGGGCTCGCCTAGCCGAGCAAGGGCTCAACATAGAGCCTTACGTCCCTCTCCACCAAAATCAGCGTCCACGCTCAAAACTCTAAACGTCCAGCCCTAGCTCCCACGCCAAAGGTGCCAGCCCCAAAACGCATGCCTGCCCTCAAACCTCCCTCAGCGGCCCTCGCACAGACCCACTCACATTGGGGCTGCGGGCTCGCCTGCAGAGCAAGGGCTCAACATAGAGCCTTACGTCCCTCTCCACCAAAATCAGCGTCCACGCTCAAAACTCTAAACGTCCAGCCCTAGCTGCCACGCCAAAGGTGCCAGCCCCAAAACGCATGCCTGCCCTCAAACCTCCCTCAGCGGCCCTCGCACAGACCCACTCACATTGGGGCTGCGGGCTCGCCTAGCCGAGCAAGGGCTCAACATAGAGCCTTACGTCCCTCTCCACCAAAATCAGCGTCCACGCTCAAAACTCTAAACGTCCAGCCCTAGCTCCCACGCCAAAGGTGCCAGCCCCAAAACGCATGCCTGCCCTCAAACCTCCCTCAGCGGCCCTCGCACAGACCCACTCACATTGGGGCTGCGGGCTCGCCTAGCCGAGCAAGGGCTCAACATAGAGCCTTACGTCCCTCTCCACCAAAATCAGCGTCCACGCTCAAAACTCTAAACGTCCAGCCCTAGCTCCCACGCCAAAGGTGCCAGCCCCAAAACGCATGCCTGCCCTCAAACCTCCCTCAGCGGCCCTCGCACAGACCCACTCACATTGGGGCTGCGGGCTCGCCTAGCCGAGCAAGGGCTCAACATAGAGCCTTACGTCCCTCTCCACCAAAATCAGCGTCCACGCTCAAAACTCTAAACGTCCAGCCCTAGCTCCCACGCCAAAGGTGCCAGCCCCAAAACGCATGCCTGCCCTCAAACCTCCCTCAGCGGCCCTCGCACAGACCCACTCACATGGGGGCTGCGGGCTCGCCTAGCCGAGCAAGGGCTCAACATAGAGCCTTACGTCCCTCTCCACCAAAATCAGCGTCCACGCTCAAAACTCTAAACGTCCAGCCCTAGCTCCCACGCCAAAGGTGCCAGCCCCAAAACGCATGCCTGCCCTCAAACCTCCCTCAGCGGCCCTCGCACAGACCCACTCACATTGGGGCTGCGGGCTCGCCTAGCCGAGCAAGGGCTCAACATAGAGCCTTACGTCCCTCTCCACCAAAATCAGCGTCCACGCTCAAAACTCTAAACGTCCAGCCCTAGCTCCCACGCCAAAGGTGCCAGCCCCAAAACGCATGCCTGCCCTCAAACCTCCCTCAGCGGCCCTCGCACAGACCCACTCACATTGGGGCTGCGGGCTCGCCTAGCCGAGCAAGGGCTCAACATAGAGCCTTACGTCCCTCTCCACCAAAATCAGCGTCCACGCTCAAAACTCTAAACGTCCAGCCCTAGCTCCCACGCCAAAGGTGCCAGCCCCAAAACGCATGCCTGCCCTCAAACCTCCCTCAGCGGCCCTCGCACAGACCCACTCACATTGGGGCTGCGGGCTCGCCTAGCCGAGCAAGGGCTCAACATAGAGCCTTACGTCCCTCTCCACCAAAATCAGCGTCCACGCTCAAAACTCTAAACGTCCAGCCCTAGCTCCCACGCCAAAGGTGCCAGCCCCAAAACGCATGCCTGCCCTCAAACCTCCCTCAGCGGCCCTCGCACAGACCCACTCACATTGGGGCTGCGGGCTCGCCTAGCCCGAGCAAGGGCTCAACATAGAGCCTTACGTCCCTCTCCACCAAAATCAGCGTCCACGCTCAAAACTCTAAACGTCCAGCCCTAGCTCCCACGCCAAAGGTGCCAGCCCCAAAACGCATGCCTGCCCTCAAACCTCCCTCAGCGGCCCTCGCACAGACCCACTCACATTGGGGCTGCGGGCTCGCCTAGCCGAGCAAGGGCTCAACATAGAGCCTTACGTCCCTCTCCACCAAAATCAGCGTCCACGCTCAAAACTCTAAACGTCCAGCCCTAGCTCCCACGCCAAAGGTGCCAGCCCCAAAACGCATGCCTGCCCTCAAACCTCCCTCAGCAGCCCTCGCACAGACCCACTCACATTGGGGCTGCGGGCTCGCCTAGCCGAGCAAGGGCTCAACATAGAGCCTTACGTCCCTCTCCACCAAAATCAGCGTCCACGCTCAAAACTCTAAACGTCCAGCCCTAGCTCCCACGCCAAAGGTGCCAGCCCCAAAACGCATGCCTGCCCTCAAACCTCCCTCAGCAGCCCTCGCACAGACCCACTCACATTGGGGCTGCGGGCTCGCCTAGCCGAGCAAGGGCTCAACATAGAGCCTTACGTCCCTCTCCACCAAAATCAGCGTCCACGCTCAAAACTCTAAACGTCCAGCCCTAGCTCCCACGCCAAAGGTGCCAGCCCCAAAACGCATGCCTGCCCTCAAACCTCCCTCAGCGGCCCTCGCACAGACCCACTCACATTGGGGCTGCGGGCTCGCCTAGCCGAGCAAGGGCTCAACATAGAGCCTTACGTCCCTCTCCACCAAAATCAGCGTCCACGCTCAAAACTCTAAACGTCCAGCCCTAGCTCCCACGCCAAAGGTGCCAGCCCCAAAACGCATGCCTGCCCTCAAACCTCCCTCAGCGGCCCTCGCACAGACCCACTCACATTGGGGCTGCGGGCTCGCCTGTCCGAGCAAGGGCTCAACATAGAGCCTTACGTCCCTCTCCACCAAAATCAGCGTCCACGCTCAAAACTCTAAACGTCCAGCCCTAGCTCCCACACCAAAGGTGCCAGCCCCAAAACGCATGCCTGCCCTCAAACCTCCCTCAGCGGCCCTCGCACAGACCCACTCACATTGGGGCTGCGGGCTCGCCTAGCCGAGCAAGGGCTCAACATAGAGCCTTACGTCCCTCTCCACCAAAATCAGCGTCCACGCTCAAAACTCTAAACGTCCAGCCCTAGCTCCCACGCCAAAGGTGCCAGCCCCAAAACGCATGCCTGCCCTCAAACCTCCCTCAGCGGCCCTCGCACAGACCCACTCACATTGGGGCTGCGGGCTCGCCTAGCCGAGCAAGGGCTCAACATAGAGCCTTACGTCCCTCTCCACCAAAATCAGCGTCCACGCTCAAAAATCTAAACGTCCAGCCCTAGCTCCCACGCCAAAGGTGCCAGCCCCAAAACGCATGCCTGCCCTCAAACCTCCCTCAGCGGCCCTCGCACAGACCCACTCACATTGGGGCTGCGGGCTCGCCTGTCCGAGCAAGGGCTCAACATAGAGCCTTACGTCCCTCTCCACCAAAATCAGCGTCCACGCTCAAAACTCTAAACGTCCAGCCCTAGCTCCCACGCCAAAGGTGCCAGCCCCAAAACGCATGCCTGCCCTCAAACCTCCCTCAGCGGCCCTCGCACAGACCCACTCACATTGGGGCTGCGGGCTCGCCTAGCCGAGCAAGGGCTCAACATAGAGCCTTACGTCCCTCTCCACCAAAATCAGCGTCCACGCTCAAAACTCTAAACGTCCAGCCCTAGCTCCCACGCCAAAGGTGCCAGCCCCAAAACGCATGCCTGCCCTCAAACCTCCCTCAGCGGCCCTCGCACAGACCCACTCACATTGGGGCTGCGGGCTCGCCTAGCCGAGCAAGGGCTCAACATAGAGCCTTACGTCCCTCTCCACCAAAATCAGCGTCCACGCTCAAAACTCTAAACGTCCAGCCCTAGCTCCCACGCCAAAGGTGCCAGCCCCAAAACGCATGCCTGCCCTCAAACCTCCCTCAGCGGCCCTCGCACAGACCCACTCACATTGGGGCTGCGGGCTCGCCTAGCCGAGCAAGGGCTCAACATAGAGCCTTACGTCCCTCTCCACCAAAATCAGCGTCCACGCTCAAAACTCTAAACGTCCAGCCCTAGCTCCCACGCCAAAGGTGCCAGCCCCAAAACGCATGCCTGCCCTCAAACCTCCCTCAGCGGCCCTCGCACAGACCCACTCACATTGGGGCTGCGGGCTCGCCTAGCCGAGCAAGGGCTCAACATAGAGCCTTACGTCCCTCTCCACCAAAATCAGCGTCCACGCTCAAAACTCTAAACGTCCAGCCCTAGCTCCCACGCCAAAGGTGCCAGCCCCAAAACGCATGCCTGCCCTCAAACCTCCCTCAGCGGCCCTCGCACAGACCCACTCACATTGGGGCTGCGGGCTCGCCTAGCCGAGCAAGGGCTCAACATAGAGCCTTACGTCCCTCTCCACCAAAATCAGCGTCCACGCTCAAAACTCTAAACGTCCAGCCCTAGCTCCCACGCCAAAGGTGCCAGCCCCAAAACGCATGCCTGCCCTCAAACCTCCCTCAGCGGCCCTCGCACAGACCCACTCACATTGGGGCTGCGGGCTCGCCTGTCCGAGCAAGGGCTCAACATAGAGCCTTACGTCCCTCTCCACCAAAATCAGCGTCCACGCTCAAAACTCTAAACGTCCAGCCCTAGCTCCCACGCCAAAGGTGCCAGCCCCAAAACGCATGCCTGCCCTCAAACCTCCCTCAGCGGCCCTCGCACAGACCCACTCACATTGGGGCTGCGGGCTCGCCTAGCCGAGCAAGGGCTCAACATAGAGCCTTACGTCCCTCTCCACCAAAATCAGCGTCCACGCTCAAAACTCTAAACGTCCAGCCCTAGCTCCCACGCCAAAGGTGCCAGCCCCAAAACGCATGCCTGCCCTCAAACCTCCCTCAGCGGCCCTCGCACAGACCCACTCACATGGGGGCTGCGGGCTCGCCTAGCCGAGCAAGGGCTCAACATAGAGCCTTACGTCCCTCTCCACCAAAATCAGCGTCCACGCTCAAAACTCTAAACGTCCAGCCCTAGCTCCCACGCCAAAGGTGCCAGCCCCAAAACGCATGCCTGCCCTCAAACCTCCCTCAGCGGCCCTCGCACAGACCCACTCACATTGGGGCTGCGGGCTCGCCTAGCCGAGCAAGGGCTCAACATAGAGCCTTACGTCCCTCTCCACCAAAATCAGCGTCCACGCTCAAAACTCTAAACGTCCAGCCCTAGCTCCCACGCCAAAGGTGCCAGCCCCAAAACGCATGCCTGCCCTCAAACCTCCCTCAGCGGCCCTCGCACAGACCCACTCACATTGGGGCTGCGGGCTCGCCTAGCCGAGCAAGGGCTCAACATAGAGCCTTACGTCCCTCTCCACCAAAATCAGCGTCCACGCTCAAAACTCTAAACGTCCAGCCCTAGCTCCCACGCCAAAGGTGCCAGCCCCAAAACGCATGCCTGCCCTCAAACCTCCCTCAGCGGCCCTCGCACAGACCCACTCACATTGGGGCTGCGGGCTCGCCTGCCGAGCAAGGGCTCAACATAGAGCCTTACGTCCCTCTCCACCAAAATCAGCGTCCACGCTCAAAACTCTAAACGTCCAGCCCTAGCTCCCACGCCAAAGGTGCCAGCCCCAAAACGCATGCCTGCCCTCAAACCTCCCTCAGCGGCCCTCGCACAGACCCACTCACATTGGGGCTGCGGGCTCGCCTAGCCGAGCAAGGGCTCAACATAGAGCCTTACGTCCCTCTCCACCAAAATCAGCGTCCACGCTCAAAACTCTAAACGTCCAGCCCTAGCTCCCACGCCAAAGGTGCCAGCCCCAAAACGCATGCCTGCCCTCAAACCTCCCTCAGCGGCCCTCGCACAGACCCACTCACATTGGGGCTGCGGGCTCGCCTAGCCGAGCAAGGGCTCAACATAGAGCCTTACGTCCCTCTCCACCAAAATCAGCGTCCACGCTCAAAACTCTAAACGTCCAGCCCTAGCTCCCACGCCAAAGGTGCCAGCCCCAAAACGCATGCCTGCCCTCAAACCTCCCTCAGCGGCCCTCGCACAGACCCACTCACATTGGGGCTGCGGGCTCGCCTGTCCGAGCAAGGGCTCAACATAGAGCCTTACGTCCCTCTCCACCAAAATCAGCGTCCACGCTCAAAACTCTAAACGTCCAGCCCTAGCTCCCACGCCAAAGGTGCCAGCCCCAAAACGCATGCCTGCCCTCAAACCTCCCTCAGCGGCCCTCGCACAGACCCACTCACATTGGGGCTGCGGGCTCGCCTAGCCGAGCAAGGGCTCAACATAGAGCCTTACGTCCCTCTCCACCAAAATCAGCGTCCACGCTCAAAACTCTAAACGTCCAGCCCTAGCTCCCACGCCAAAGGTGCCAGCCCCAAAACGCATGCCTGCCCTCAAACCTCCCTCAGCGGCCCTCGCACAGACCCACTCACATTGGGGCTGCGGGCTCGCCTAGCCGAGCAAGGGCTCAACATAGAGCCTTACGTCCCTCTCCACCAAAATCAGCGTCCACGCTCAAAACTCTAAACGTCCAGCCCTAGCTGCCACGCCAAAGGTGCCAGCCCCAAAACGCATGCCTGCCCTCAAACCTCCCTCAGCGGCCCTCGCACAGACCCACTCACATTGGGGCTGCGGGCTCGCCTAGCCGAGCAAGGGCTCAACATAGAGCCTTACGTCCCTCTCCACCAAAATCAGCGTCCACGCTCAAAACTCTAAACGTCCAGCCCTAGCTCCCACGCCAAAGGTGCCAGCCCCAAAACGCATGCCTGCCCTCAAACCTCCCTCAGCGGCCCTCGCACAGACCCACTCACATTGGGGCTGCGGGCTCGCCTAGCCGAGCAAGGGCTCAACATAGAGCCTTACGTCCCTCTCCACCAAAATCAGCGTCCACGCTCAAAACTCTAAACGTCCAGCCCTAGCTCCCACGCCAAAGGTGCCAGCCCCAAAACGCATGCCTGCCCTCAAACCTCCCTCAGCGGCCCTCGCACAGACCCACTCACATTGGGGCTGCGGGCTCGCCTAGCCGAGCAAGGGCTCAACATAGAGCCTTACGTCCCTCTCCACCAAAATCAGCGTCCACGCTCAAAACTCTAAACGTCCAGCCCTAGCTCCCACGCCAAAGGTGCCAGCCCCAAAACGCATGCCTGCCCTCAAACCTCCCTCAGCGGCCCTCGCACAGACCCACTCACATTGGGGCTGCGGGCTCGCCTGTCCGAGCAAGGGCTCAACATAGAGCCTTACGTCCCTCTCCACCAAAATCAGCGTCCACGCTCAAAACTCTAAACGTCCAGCCCTAGCTCCCACGCCAAAGGTGCCAGCCCCAAAACGCATGCCTGCCCTCAAACCTCCCTCAGCGGCCCTCGCACAGACCCACTCACATTGGGGCTGCGGGCTCGTGCTGCCGAGCAAGGGCTCAACATAGAGCCTTACGTCCCTCTCCACCAAAATCAGCGTCCACGCTCAAAACTCTAAACGTCCAGCCCTAGCTCCCACGCCAAAGGTGCCAGCCCCAAAACGCATGCCTGCCCTCAAACCTCCCTCAGCGGCCCTCGCACAGACCCACTCACATTGGGGCTGCGGGCTCGCCTGCCGAGCAAGGGCTCAACATAGAGCCTTACGTCCCTCTCCACCAAAATCAGCGTCCACGCTCAAAACTCTAAACGTCCAGCCCTAGCTCCCACGCCAAAGGTGCCAGCCCCAAAACGCATGCCTGCCCTCAAACCTCCCTCAGCGGCCCTCGCACAGACCCACTCACATTGGGGCTGCGGGCTCGCCTAGCCGAGCAAGGGCTCAACATAGAGCCTTACGTCCCTCTCCACCAAAATCAGCGTCCACGCTCAAAACTCTAAACGTCCAGCCCTAGCTCCCACGCCAAAGGTGCCAGCCCCAAAACGCATGCCTGCCCTCAAACCTCCCTCAGCGGCCCTCGCACAGACCCACTCACATTGGGGCTGCGGGCTCGCCTAGCCGAGCAAGGGCTCAACATAGAGCCTTACGTCCCTCTCCACCAAAATCAGCGTCCACGCTCAAAACTCTAAACGTCCAGCCCTAGCTCCCACGCCAAAGGTGCCAGCCCCAAAACGCATGCCTGCCCTCAAACCTCCCTCAGCGGCCCTCGCACAGACCCACTCACATTGGGGCTGCGGGCTCGCCTGCCGAGCAAGGGCTCAACATAGAGCCTTACGTCCCTCTCCACCAAAATCAGCGTCCACGCTCAAAACTCTAAACGTCCAGCCCTAGCTCCCACGCCAAAGGTGCCAGCCCCAAAACGCATGCCTGCCCTCAAACCTCCCTCAGCGGCCCTCGCACAGACCCACTCACATTGGGGCTGCGGGCTCGCCTAGCCGAGCAAGGGCTCAACATAGAGCCTTACGTCCCTCTCCACCAAAATCAGCGTCCACGCTCAAAACTCTAAACGTCCAGCCCTAGCTCCCACGCCAAAGGTGCCAGCCCCAAAACGCATGCCTGCCCTCAAACCTCCCTCAGCGGCCCTCGCACAGACCCACTCACATTGGGGCTGCGGGCTCGCCTAGCCGAGCAAGGGCTCAACATAGAGCCTTACGTCCCTCTCCACCAAAATCAGCGTCCACGCTCAAAACTCTAAACGTCCAGCCCTAGCTCCCACGCCAAAGGTGCCAGCCCCAAAACGCATGCCTGCCCTCAAACCTCCCTCAGCGGCCCTCGCACAGACCCACTCACATTGGGGCTGCGGGCTCGCCTAGCCGAGCAAGGGCTCAACATAGAGCCTTACGTCCCTCTCCACCAAAATCAGCGTCCACGCTCAAAACTCTAAACGTCCAGCCCTAGCTCCCACGCCAAAGGTGCCAGCCCCAAAACGCATGCCTGCCCTCAAACCTCCCTCAGCGGCCCTCGCACAGACCCACTCACATTGGGGCTGCGGGCTCGCCTAGCCGAGCAAGGGCTCAACATAGAGCCTTACGTCCCTCTCCACCAAAATCAGCGTCCACGCTCAAAACTCTAAACGTCCAGCCCTAGCTGCCACGCCAAAGGTGCCAGCCCCAAAACGCATGCCTGCCCTCAAACCTCCCTCAGCGGCCCTCGCACAGACCCACTCACATTGGGGCTGCGGGCTCGCCTAGCCGAGCAAGGGCTCAACATAGAGCCTTACGTCCCTCTCCACCAAAATCAGCGTCCACGCTCAAAACTCTAAACGTCCAGCCCTAGCTCCCACGCCAAAGGTGCCAGCCCCAAAACGCATGCCTGCCCTCAAACCTCCCTCAGCAGCCCTCGCACAGACCCACTCACATTGGGGCTGCGGGCTCGCCTAGCCGAGCAAGGGCTCAACATAGAGCCTTACGTCCCTCTCCACCAAAATCAGCGTCCACGCTCAAAACTCTAAACGTCCAGCCCTAGCTCCCACGCCAAAGGTGCCAGCCCCAAAACGCATGCCTGCCCTCAAACCTCCCTCAGCGGCCCTCGCACAGACCCACTCACATTGGGGCTGCGGGCTCGCCTAGCCGAGCAAGGGCTCAACATAGAGCCTTACGTCCCTCTCCACCAAAATCAGCGTCCACGCTCAAAACTCTAAACGTCCAGCCCTAGCTCCCACGCCAAAGGTGCCAGCCCCAAAACGCATGCCTGCCCTCAAACCTCCCTCAGCAGCCCTCGCACAGACCCACTCACATTGGGGCTGCGGGCTCGCCTAGCCGAGCAAGGGCTCAACATAGAGCCTTACGTCCCTCTCCACCAAAATCAGCGTCCACGCTCAAAACTCTAAACGTCCAGCCCTAGCTCCCACGCCAAAGGTGCCAGCCCCAAAACGCATGCCTGCCCTCAAACCTCCCTCAGCGGCCCTCGCACAGACCCACTCACATTGGGGCTGCGGGCTCGCCTAGCCGAGCAAGGGCTCAACATAGAGCCTTACGTCCCTCTCCACCAAAATCAGCGCCCACGCTCAAAACTCTAAACGTCCAGCCCTAGCTCCCAGGCCAAAGGTGCCAGCCCCAAAACGCATGCCTGCCCTCAAACCTCCCTCAGCGGCCCTCGCACAGACCCACTCACATTGGGGCTGCGGGCTCGCCTAGCCGAGCAAGGGCTCAACATAGAGCCTTACGTCCCTCTCCACCAAAATCAGCGTCCACGCTCAAAACTCTAAACGTCCAGCCCTAGCTCCCACGCCAAAGGTGCCAGCCCCAAAACGCATGCCTGCCCTCAAACCTCCCTCAGCGGCCCTCGCACAGACCCACTCACATTGGGGCTGCGGGCTCGCCTGTCCGAGCAAGGGCTCAACATAGAGCCTTACGTCCCTCTCCACCAAAATCAGCGTCCACGCTCAAAACTCTACACGTCCAGCCCTAGCTCCCACGCCAAAGGTGCCAGCCCCAAAACGCATGCCAGCCCTCAAACCTCCCTCAGCGGCCCTCGCACAGACCCACTCACATTGGGGCTGCGGGCTCGCCTAGCCGAGCAAGGGCTCAACATAGAGCCTTACGTCCCTCTCCACCAAAATCAGCGTCCACGCTCAAAACTCTAAACGTCCAGCCCTAGCTCCCACGCCAAAGGTGCCAGCCCCAAAACGCATGCCTGCCCTCAAACCTCCCTCAGCGGCCCTCGCACAGACCCACTCACATTGGGGCTGCGGGCTCGCCTAGCCGAGCAAGGGCTCAACATAGAGCCTTACGTCCCTCTCCACCAAAATCAGCGTCCACGCTCAAAACTCTAAACGTCCAGCCCTAGCTCCCACGCCAAAGGTGCCAGCCCCAAAACGCATGCCTGCCCTCAAACCTCCCTCAGCGGCCCTCGCACAGACCCACTCACATTGGGGCTGCGGGCTCGCCTGCCGAGCAAGGGCTCAACATAGAGCCTTACGTCCCTCTCCACCAAAATCAGCGTCCACGCTCAAAACTCTAAACGTCCAGCCCTAGCTCCCACGCCAAAGGTGCCAGCCCCAAAACGCATGCCTGCCCTCAAACCTCCCTCAGCGGCCCTCGCACAGACCCACTCACATTGGGGCTGCGGGCTCGCCTAGCCGAGCAAGGGCTCAACATAGAGCCTTACGTCCCTCTCCACCAAAATCAGCGTCCACGCTCAAAACTCTAAACGTCCAGCCCTAGCTCCCACGCCAAAGGTGCCAGCCCCAAAACGCATGCCTGCCCTCAAACCTCCCTCAGCGGCCCTCGCACAGACCCACTCACATTGGGGCTGCGGGCTCGCCTAGCCGAGCAAGGGCTCAACATAGAGCCTTACGTCCCTCTCCACCAAAATCAGCGTCCACGCTCAAAACTCTAAACGTCCAGCCCTAGCTCCCACGCCAAAGGTGCCAGCCCCAAAACGCATGCCTGCCCTCAAACCTCCCTCAGCGGCCCTCGCACAGACCCACTCACATTGGGGCTGCGGGCTCGCCTAGCCGAGCAAGGGCTCAACATAGAGCCTTACGTCCCTCTCCACCAAAATCAGCGTCCACGCTCAAAACTCTAAACGTCCAGCCCTAGCTCCCACGCCAAAGGTGCCAGCCCCAAAACGCATGCCTGCCCTCAAACCTCCCTCAGCGGCCCTCGCACAGACCCACTCACATTGGGGCTGCGGGCTCGCCTGCCGAGCAAGGGCTCAACATAGAGCCTTACGTCCCTCTCCACCAAAATCAGCGTCCACGCTCAAAACTCTAAACGTCCAGCCCTAGCTCCCACGCCAAAGGTGCCAGCCCCAAAACGCATGCCTGCCCTCAAACCTCCCTCAGCGGCCCTCGCACAGACCCACTCACATTGGGGCTGCGGGCTCGCCTAGCCGAGCAAGGGCTCAACATAGAGCCTTACGTCCCTCTCCACCAAAATCAGCGTCCACGCTCAAAACTCTAAACGTCCAGCCCTAGCTCCCACGCCAAAGGTGCCAGCCCCAAAACGCATGCCTGCCCTCAAACCTCCCTCAGCGGCCCTCGCACAGACCCACTCACATTGGGGCTGCGGGCTCGCCTGCCGAGCAAGGGCTCAACATAGAGCCTTACGTCCCTCTCCACCAAAATCAGCGTCCACGCTCAAAACTCTAAACGTCCAGCCCTAGCTCCCACGCCAAAGGTGCCAGCCCCAAAACGCATGCCTGCCCTCAAACCTCCCTCAGCGGCCCTCGCACAGACCCACTCACATTGGGGCTGCGGGCTCGCCTAGCCGAGCAAGGGCTCAACATAGAGCCTTACGTCCCTCTCCACCAAAATCAGCGTCCACGCTCAAAACTCTAAACGTCCAGCCCTAGCTCCCACGCCAAAGGTGCCAGCCCCAAAACGCATGCCTGCCCTCAAACCTCCCTCAGCAGCCCTCGCACAGACCCACTCACATTGGGGCTGCGGGCTCGCCTAGCCGAGCAAGGGCTCAACATAGAGCCTTACGTCCCTCTCCACCAAAATCAGCGTCCACGCTCAAAACTCTAAACGTCCAGCCCTAGCTCCCACGCCAAAGGTGCCAGCCCCAAAACGCATGCCTGCCCTCAAACCTCCCTCAGCAGCCCTCGCACAGACCCACTCACATTGGGGCTGCGGGCTCGCCTAGCCGAGCAAGGGCTCAACATAGAGCCTTACGTCCCTCTCCACCAAAATCAGCGTCCACGCTCAAAACTCTAAACGTCCAGCCCTAGCTCCCACGCCAAAGGTGCCAGCCCCAAAACGCATGCCTGCCCTCAAACCTCCCTCAGCGGCCCTCGCACAGACCCACTCACATTGGGGCTGCGGGCTCGCCTGTCCGAGCAAGGGCTCAACATAGAGCCTTACGTCCCTCTCCACCAAAATCAGCGTCCACGCTCAAAACTCTAAACGTCCAGCCCTAGCTCCCACGCCAAAGGTGCCAGCCCCAAAACGCATGCCTGCCCTCAAACCTCCCTCAGCGGCCCTCGCACAGACCCACTCACATTGGGGCTGCGGGCTCGCCTAGCCGAGCAAGGGCTCAACATAGAGCCTTACGTCCCTCTCCACCAAAATCAGCGTCCACGCTCAAAACTCTAAACGTCCAGCCCTAGCTCCCACGCCAAAGGTGCCAGCCCCAAAACGCATGCCTGCCCTCAACCCTCCCTCAGCGGCCCTCGCACAGACCCACTCACATTGGGGCTGCGGGCTCGCCTAGCCGAGCAAGGGCTCAACATAGAGCCTTACGTCCCTCTCCACCAAAATCAGCGTCCACGCTCAAAACTCTAAACGTCCAGCCCTAGCTCCCACGCCAAAGGTGCCAGCCCCAAAACGCATGCCTGCCCTCAAACCTCCCTCAGCGGCCCTCGCACAGACCCACTCACATTGGGGCTGCGGGCTCGCCTGTCCGAGCAAGGGCTCAACATAGAGCCTTACGTCCCTCTCCACCAAAATCAGCGTCCACGCTCAAAACTCTAAACGTCCAGCCCTAGCTCCCACGCCAAAGGTGCCAGCCCCAAAACGCATGCCTGCCCTCAAACCTCCCTCAGCGGCCCTCGCACAGACCCACTCACATTGGGGCTGCGGGCTCGCCTAGCCGAGCAAGGGCTCAACATAGAGCCTTACGTCCCTCTCCACCAAAATCAGCGTCCACGCTCAAAACTCTAAACGTCCAGCCCTAGCTCCCACGCCAAAAGTGCCAGCCCCAAAACGCATGCCTGCCCTCAAACCTCCCTCAGCGGCCCTCGCACAGACCCACTCACATTGGGGCTGCGGGCTCGCCTAGCCGAGCAAGGGCTCAACATAGAGCCTTACGTCCCTCTCCACCAAAATCAGCGTCCACGCTCAAAACTCTAAACGTCCAGCCCTAGCTCCCACGCCAAAGGTGCCAGCCCCAAAACGCATGCCTGCCCTCAAACCTCCCTCAGCAGCCCTCGCACAGACCCACTCACATTGGGGCTGCGGGCTCGCCTAGCCGAGCAAGGGCTCAACATAGAGCCTTACGTCCCTCTCCACCAAAATCAGCGTCCACGCTCAAAACTCTAAACGTCCAGCCCTAGCTCCCACGCCAAAGGTGCCAGCCCCAAAACGCATGCCTGCCCTCAAACCTCCCTCAGCGGCCCTCGCACAGACCCACTCACATTGGGGCTGCGGGCTCGCCTAGCCGAGCAAGGGCTCAACATAGAGCCTTACGTCCCTCTCCACCAAAATCAGCGTCCACGCTCAAAACTCTAAACGTCCAGCCCTAGCTCCCACGCCAAAGGTGCCAGCCCCAAAACGCATGCCTGCCCTCAAACCTCCCTCAGCGGCCCTCGCACAGACCCACTCACATTGGGGCTGCGGGCTCGCCTAGCCGAGCAAGGGCTCAACATAGAGCCTTACGTCCCTCTCCACCAAAATCAGCGTCCACGCTCAAAACTCTAAACGTCCAGCCCTAGCTCCCACGCCAAAGGTGCCAGCCCCAAAACGCATGCCTGCCCTCAAACCTCCCTCAGCGGCCCTCGCACAGACCCACTCACATTGGGGCTGCGGGCTCGCCTAGCCGAGCAAGGGCTCAACATAGAGCCTTACGTCCCTCTCCACCAAAATCAGCGTCCACGCTCAAAACTCTAAACGTCCAGCCCTAGCTCCCACGCCAAAGGTGCCAGCCCCAAAACGCATGCCTGCCCTCAAACCTCCCTCAGCGGCCCTCGCACAGACCCACTCACATTGGGGCTGCGGGCTCGCCTAGCCGAGCAAGGGCTCAACATAGAGCCTTACGTCCCTCTCCACCAAAATCAGCGTCCACGCTCAAAACTCTAAACGTCCAGCCCTAGCTCCCACGCCAAAGGTGCCAGCCCCAAAACGCATGCCTGCCCTCAAACCTCCCTCAGCAGCCCTCGCACAGACCCACTCACATTGGGGCTGCGGGCTCGCCTAGCCGAGCAAGGGCTCAACATAGAGCCTTACGTCCCTCTCCACCAAAATCAGCGTCCACGCTCAAAACTCTAAACGTCCAGCCCTAGCTCCCACGCCAAAGGTGCCAGCCCCAAAACGCATGCCTGCCCTCAAACCTCCCTCAGCGGCCCTCGCACAGACCCACTCACATTGGGGCTGCGGGCTCGCCTAGCCGAGCAAGGGCTCAACATAGAGCCTTACGTCCCTCTCCACCAAAATCAGCGTCCACGCTCAAAACTCTAAACGTCCAGCCCTAGCTCCCACGCCAAAGGTGCCAGCCCCAAAACGCATGCCTGCCCTCAAACCTCCCTCAGCAGCCCTCGCACAGACCCACTCACATTGGGGCTGCGGGCTCGCCTAGCCGAGCAAGGGCTCAACATAGAGCCTTACGTCCCTCTCCACCAAAATCAGCGTCCACGCTCAAAACTCTAAACGTCCAGCCCTAGCTCCCACGCCAAAGGTGCCAGCCCCAAAACGCATGCCTGCCCTCAAACCTCCCTCAGCGGCCCTCGCACAGACCCACTCACATTGGGGCTGCGGGCTCGCCTAGCCGAGCAAGGGCTCAACATAGAGCCTTACGTCCCTCTCCACCAAAATCAGCGTCCACGCTCAAAACTCTAAACGTCCAGCCCTAGCTCCCACGCCAAAGGTGCCAGCCCCAAAACGCATGCCTGCCCTCAAACCTCCCTCAGCGGCCCTCGCACAGACCCACTCACATTGGGGCTGCGGGCTCGCCTAGCCGAGCAAGGGCTCAACATAGAGCCTTACGTCCCTCTCCACCAAAATCAGCGTCCACGCTCAAAACTCTAAACGTCCAGCCCTAGCTCCCACGCCAACGGTGCCAGCCCCAAAACGCATGCCTGCCCTCAAACCTCCCTCAGCGGCCCTCGCACAGACCCACTCACATTGGGGCTGCGGGCTCGCCTAGCCGAGCAAGGGCTCAACATAGAGCCTTACGTCCCTCTCCACCAAAATCAGCGTCCACGCTCAAAACTCTAAACGTCCAGCCCTAGCTCCCACGCCAAAGGTGCCAGCCCCAAAACGCATGCCTGCCCTCAAACCTCCCTCAGCGGCCCTCGCACAGACCCACTCACATTGGGGCTGCGGGCTCGCCTAGCCGAGCAAGGGCTCAACATAGAGCCTTACGTCCCTCTCCACCAAAATCAGCGTCCACGCTCAAAACTCTAAACGTCCAGCCCTAGCTCCCACGCCAAAGGTGCCAGCCCCAAAACGCATGCCTGCCCTCAAACCTCCCTCAGCGGCCCTCGCACAGACCCACTCACATGGGGGCTGCGGGCTCGCCTAGCCGAGCAAGGGCTCAACATAGAGCCTTACGTCCCTCTCCACCAAAATCAGCGTCCACGCTCAAAACTCTAAACGTCCAGCCCTAGCTCCCACGCCAAAGGTGCCAGCCCCAAAACGCATGCCTGCCCTCAAACCTCCCTCAGCGGCCCTCGCACAGACCCACTCACATTGGGGCTGCGGGCTCGCCTAGCCGAGCAAGGGCTCAACATAGAGCCTTACGTCCCTCTCCACCAAAATCAGCGTCCACGCTCAAAACTCTAAACGTCCAGCCCTAGCTCCCACGCCAAAGGTGCCAGCCCCAAAACGCATGCCTGCCCTCAAACCTCCCTCAGCGGCCCTCGCACAGACCCACTCACATTGGGGCTGCGGGCTCGCCTGCCGAGCAAGGGCTCAACATAGAGCCTTACGTCCCTCTCCACCAAAATCAGCGTCCACGCTCAAAACTCTAAACGTCCAGCCCTAGCTCCCACGCCAAAGGTGCCAGCCCCAAAACGCATGCCTGCCCTCAAACCTCCCTCAGCGGCCCTCGCACAGACCCACTCACATTGGGGCTGCGGGCTCGCCTAGCCGAGCAAGGGCTCAACATAGAGCCTTACGTCCCTCTCCACCAAAATCAGCGTCCACGCTCAAAACTCTAAACGTCCAGCCCTAGCTCCCACGCCAAAGGTGCCAGCCCCAAAACGCATGCCTGCCCTCAAACCTCCCTCAGCGGCCCTCGCACAGACCCACTCACATTGGGGCTGCGGGCTCGCCTAGCCGAGCAAGGGCTCAACATAGAGCCTTACGTCCCTCTCCACCAAAATCAGCATCCACGCTCAAAACTCTAAACGTCCAGCCCTAGCTCCCACGCCAAAGGTGCCAGCCCCAAAACGCATGCCTGCCCTCAAACCTCCCTCAGCGGCCCTCGCACAGACCCACTCACATTGGGGCTGCGGGCTCGCCTAGCCGAGCAAGGGCTCAACATAGAGCCTTACGTCCCTCTCCACCAAAATCAGCGTCCACGCTCAAAACTCTAAACGTCCAGCCCTAGCTCCCACGCCAAAGGTGCCAGCCCCAAAACGCATGCCTGCCCTCAAACCTCCCTCAGCGGCCCTCGCACAGACCCACTCACATTGGGGCTGCGGGCTCGCCTAGCCGAGCAAGGGCTCAACATAGAGCCTTACGTCCCTCTCCACCAAAATCAGCGTCCACGCTCAAAACTCTAAACGTCCAGCCCTAGCTCCCACGCCAAAGGTGCCAGCCCCAAAACGCATGCCTGCCCTCAAACCTCCCTCAGCGGCCCTCGCACAGACCCACTCACATTGGGGCTGCGGGCTCGCCTAGCCGAGCAAGGGCTCAACATAGAGCCTTACGTCCCTCTCCACCAAAATCAGCGTCCACGCTCAAAACTCTAAACGTCCAGCCCTAGCTCCCACGCCAAAGGTGCCAGCCCCAAAACGCATGCCTGCCCTCAAACCTCCCTCAGCGGCCCTCGCACAGACCCACTCACATTGGGGCTGCGGGCTCGCCTAGCCGAGCAAGGGCTCAACATAGAGCCTTACGTCCCTCTCCACCAAAATCAGCGTCCACGCTCAAAACTCTAAACGTCCAGCCCTAGCTCCCACGCCAAAGGTGCCAGCCCCAAAACGCATGCCTGCCCTCAAACCTCCCTCAGCGGCCCTCGCACAGACCCACTCACATTGGGGCTGCGGGCTCGCCTAGCCGAGCAAGGGCTCAACATAGAGCCTTACGTCCCTCTCCACCAAAATCAGCGTCCACGCTCAAAACTCTAAACGTCCAGCCCTAGCTCCCACGCCAAAGGTGCCAGCCCCAAAACGCATGCCTGCCCTCAAACCTCCCTCAGCGGCCCTCGCACAGACCCACTCACATTGGGGCTGCGGGCTCGCCTGCCGAGCAAGGGCTCAACATAGAGCCTTACGTCCCTCTCCACCAAAATCAGCGTCCACGCTCAAAACTCTAAACGTCCAGCCCTAGCTCCCACGCCAAAGGTGCCAGCCCCAAAACGCATGCCTGCCCTCAAACCTCCCTCAGCGGCCCTCGCACAGACCCACTCACATTGGGGCTGCGGGCTCGCCTAGCCGAGCAAGGGCTCAACATAGAGCCTTACGTCCCTCTCCACCAAAATCAGCGTCCACGCTCAAAACTCTAAACGTCCAGCCCTAGCTCCCACGCCAAAGGTGCCAGCCCCAAAACGCATGCCTGCCCTCAAACCTCCCTCAGCGGCCCTCGCACAGACCCACTCACATTGGGGCTGCGGGCTCGCCTAGCCGAGCAAGGGCTCAACATAGAGCCTTACGTCCCTCTCCACCAAAATCAGCGTCCACGCTCAAAACTCTAAACGTCCAGCCCTAGCTCCCACGCCAAAGGTGCCAGCCCCAAAACGCATGCCTGCCCTCAAACCTCCCTCAGCGGCCCTCGCACAGACCCACTCACATTGGGGCTGCGGGCTCGCCTAGCCGAGCAAGGGCTCAACATAGAGCCTTACGTCCCTCTCCACCAAAATCAGCGTCCACGCTCAAAACTCTAAACGTCCAGCCCTAGCTCCCACGCCAAAGGTGCCAGCCCCAAAACGCATGCCTGCCCTCAAACCTCCCTCAGCGGCCCTCGCACAGACCCACTCACATTGGGGCTGCGGGCTCGCCTAGCCGAGCAAGGGCTCAACATAGAGCCTTACGTCCCTCTCCACCAAAATCAGCGTCCACGCTCAAAACTCTAAACGTCCAGCCCTAGCTCCCACGCCAAAGGTGCCAGCCCCAAAACGCATGCCTGCCCTCAAACCTCCCTCAGCGGCCCTCGCACAGACCCACTCACATTGGGGCTGCGGGCTCGCCTAGCTGAGCAAGGGCTCAACATAGAGCCTTACGTCCCTCTCCACCAAAATCAGCGTCCACGCTCAAAACTCTAAACGTCCAGCCCTAGCTCCCACGCCAAAGGTGCCAGCCCCAAAACGCATGCCTGCCCTCAAACCTCCCTCAGCGGCCCTCGCACAGACCCACTCACATTGGGGCTGCGGGCTCGCCTAGCCGAGCAAGGGCTCAACATAGAGCCTTACGTCCCTCTCCACCAAAATCAGCGTCCACGCTCAAAACTCTAAACGTCCAGCCCTAGCTCCCACGCCAAAGGTGCCAGCCCCAAAACGCATGCCTGCCCTCAAACCTCCCTCAGCGGCCCTCGCACAGACCCACTCACATTGGGGCTGCGGGCTCGCCTAGCCGAGCAAGGGCTCAACATAGAGCCTTACGTCCCTCTCCACCAAAATCAGCGTCCACGCTCAAAACTCTAAACGTCCAGCCCTAGCTCCCACGCCAAAGGTGCCAGCCCCAAAACGCATGCCTGCCCTCAAACCTCCCTCAGCGGCCCTCGCACAGACCCACTCACATTGGGGCTGCGGGCTCGCCTAGCCGAGCAAGGGCTCAACATAGAGCCTTACGTCCCTCTCCACCAAAATCAGCGTCCACGCTCAAAACTCTAAACGTCCAGCCCTAGCTCCCACGCCAAAGGTGCCAGCCCCAAAACGCATGCCTGCCCTCAAACCTCCCTCAGCGGCCCTCGCACAGACCCACTCACATTGGGGCTGCGGGCTCGCCTAGCCGAGCAAGGGCTCAACATAGAGCCTTACGTCCCTCTCCACCAAAATCAGCGTCCACGCTCAAAACTCTAAACGTCCAGCCCTAGCTCCCACGCCAAAGGTGCCAGCCCCAAAACGCATGCCTGCCCTCAAACCTCCCTCAGCGGCCCTCGCACAGACCCACTCACATTGGGGCTGCGGGCTCGCCTAGCCGAGCAAGGGCTCAACATAGAGCCTTACGTCCCTCTCCACCAAAATCAGCGTCCACGCTCAAAACTCTAAACGTCCAGCCCTAGCTCCCACGCCAAAGGTGCCAGCCCCAAAACGCATGCCTGCCCTCAAACCTCCCTCAGCGGCCCTCGCACAGACCCACTCACATTGGGGCTGCGGGCTCGCCTAGCCGAGCAAGGGCTCAACATAGAGCCTTACGTCCCTCTCCACCAAAATCAGCGTCCACGCTCAAAACTCTAAACGTCCAGCCCTAGCTCCCACGCCAAAGGTGCCAGCCCCAAAACGCATGCCTGCCCTCAAACCTCCCTCAGCGGCCCTCGCACAGACCCACTCACATGGGGGCTGCGGGCTCGCCTAGCCGAGCAAGGGCTCAACATAGAGCCTTACGTCCCTCTCCACCAAAATCAGCGTCCACGCTCAAAACTCTAAACGTCCAGCCCTAGCTCCCACGCCAAAGGTGCCAGCCCCAAAACGCATGCCTGCCCTCAAACCTCCCTCAGCGGCCCTCGCACAGACCCACTCACATTGGGGCTGCGGGCTCGCCTAGCCGAGCAAGGGCTCAACATAGAGCCTTACGTCCCTCTCCACCAAAATCAGCGTCCACGCTCAAAACTCTAAACGTCCAGCCCTAGCTCCCACGCCAAAGGTGCCAGCCCCAAAACGCATGCCTGCCCTCAAACCTCCCTCAGCGGCCCTCGCACAGACCCACTCACATTGGGGCTGCGGGCTCGCCTAGCCGAGCAAGGGCTCAACATAGAGCCTTACGTCCCTCTCCACCAAAATCAGCGTCCACGCTCAAAACTCTAAACGTCCAGCCCTAGCTCCCACGCCAAAGGTGCCAGCCCCAAAACGCATGCCTGCCCTCAAACCTCCCTCAGCGGCCCTCGCACAGAGCCACTCACATTGGGGCTGCGGGCTCGCCTAGCCGAGCAAGGGCTCAACATAGAGCCTTACGTCCCTCTCCACCAAAATCAGCGTCCACGCTCAAAACTCTAAACGTCCAGCCCTAGCTCCCACGCCAAAGGTGCCAGCCCCAAAACGCATGCCTGCCCTCAAACCTCCCTCAGCGGCCCTCGCACAGACCCACTCACATTGGGGCTGCGGGCTCGCCTAGCCGAGCAAGGGCTCAACATAGAGCCTTACGTCCCTCTCCACCAAAATCAGCGTCCACGCTCAAAACTCTAAACGTCCAGCCCTAGCTCCCACGCCAAAGGTGCCAGCCCCAAAACGCATGCCTGCCCTCAAACCTCACTCAGCGGCCCTCGCACAGACCCACTCACATTGGGGCTGCGGGCTCGCCTAGCCGAGCAAGGGCTCAACATAGAGCCTTACGTCCCTCTCCACCAAAATCAGCGTCCACGCTCAAAACTCTAAACGTCCAGCCCTAGCTCCCACGCCAAAGGTGCCAGCCCCAAAACGCATGCCTGCCCTCAAACCTCCCTCAGCGGCCCTCGCACAGACCCACTCACATTGGGGCTGCGGGCTCGCCTGTCCGAGCAAGGGCTCAACATAGAGCCTTACGTCCCTCTCCACCAAAATCAGCGTCCACGCTCAAAACTCTAAACGTCCAGCCCTAGCTCCCACGCCAAAGGTGCCAGCCCCAAAACGCATGCCTGCCCTCAAACCTCCCTCAGCGGCCCTCGCACAGACCCACTCACATTGGGGCTGCGGGCTCGCCTAGCCGAGCAAGGGCTCAACATAGAGCCTTACGTCCCTCTCCACCAAAATCAGCGTCCACGCTCAAAACTCTAAACGTCCAGCCCTAGCTCCCACGCCAAAGGTGCCAGCCCCAAAACGCATGCCTGCCCTCAAACCTCCCTCAGCGGCCCTCGCACAGACCCACTCACATTGGGGCTGCGGGCTCGCCTAGCCGAGCAAGGGCTCAACATAGAGCCTTACGTCCCTCTCCACCAAAATCAGCGTCCACGCTCAAAACTCTAAACGTCCAGCCCTAGCTCCCACGCCAAAGGTGCCAGCCCCAAAACGCATGCCTGCCCTCAAACCTCCCTCAGCGGCCCTCGCACAGACCCACTCACATTGGGGCTGCGGGCTCGCCTAGCCGAGCAAGGGCTCAACATAGAGCCTTACGTCCCTCTCCACCAAAATCAGCGTCCACGCTCAAAACTCTAAACGTCCAGCCCTAGCTCCCACGCCAAAGGTGCCAGCCCCAAAACGCATGCCTGCCCTCAAACCTCCCTCAGCGGCCCTCGCACAGACCCACTCACATTGGGGCTGCGGGCTCGCCTAGCCGAGCAAGGGCTCAACATAGAGCCTTACGTCCCTCTCCACCAAAATCAGCGTCCACGCTCAAAACTCTAAACGTCCAGCCCTAGCTCCCACGCCAAAGGTGCCAGCCCCAAAACGCATGCCTGCCCTCAAACCTCCCTCAGCGGCCCTCGCACAGACCCACTCACATTGGGGCTGCGGGCTCGCCTAGCCGAGCAAGGGCTCAACATAGAGCCTTACGTCCCTCTCCACCAAAATCAGCGTCCACGCTCAAAACTCTAAACGTCCAGCCCTAGCTCCCACGCCAAAGGTGCCAGCCCCAAAACGCATGCCTGCCCTCAAACCTCCCTCAGCGGCCCTCGCACAGACCCACTCACATTGGGGCTGCGGGCTCGCCTAGCCGAGCAAGGGCTCAACATAGAGCCTTACGTCCCTCTCCACCAAAATCAGCGTCCACGCTCAAAACTCTAAACGTCCAGCCCTAGCTCCCACGCCAAAGGTGCCAGCCCCAAAACGCATGCCTGCCCTCAAACCTCCCTCAGCGGCCCTCGCACAGACCCACTCACATTGGGGCTGCGGGCTCGCCTAGCCGAGCAAGGGCTCAACATAGAGCCTTACGTCCCTCTCCACCAAAATCAGCGTCCACGCTCAAAACTCTAAACGTCCAGCCCTAGCTCCCACGCCAAAGGTGCCAGCCCCAAAACGCATGCCTGCCCTCAAACCTCCCTCAGCGGCCCTCGCACAGACCCACTCACATTGGGGCTGCGGGCTCGCCTAGCCGAGCAAGGGCTCAACATAGAGCCTTACGTCCCTCTCCACCAAAATCAGCGTCCACGCTCAAAACTCTAAACGTCCAGCCCTAGCTCCCACGCCAAAGGTGCCAGCCCCAAAACGCATGCCTGCCCTCAAACCTCCCTCAGCGGCCCTCGCACAGACCCACTCACATTGGGGCTGCGGGCTCGCCTGTCCGAGCAAGGGCTCAACATAGAGCCTTACGTCCCTCTCCACCAAAATCAGCGTCCACGCTCAAAACTCTAAACGTCCAGCCCTAGCTCCCACGCCAAAGGTGCCAGCCCCAAAACGCATGCCTGCCCTCAACCCTCCCTCAGCGGCCCTCGCACAGACCCACTCACATTGGGGCTGCGGGCTCGCCTAGCCGAGCAAGGGCTCAACATAGAGCCTTACGTCCCTCTCCACCAAAATCAGCGTCCACGCTCAAAACACTAAACGTCCAGCCCTAGCTCCCACGCCAAAGGTGCCAGCCCCAAAACGCATGCCTGCCCTCAAACCTCCCTCAGCAGCCCTCGCACAGACCCACTCACATTGGGGCTGCGGGCTCGCCTAGCCGAGCAAGGGCTCAACATAGAGCCTTACGTCCCTCTCCACCAAAATCAGCGTCCACGCTCAAAACTCTAAACGTCCAGCCCTAGCTCCCACGCCAAAGGTGCCAGCCCCAAAACGCATGCCTGCCCTCAAACCTCCCTCAGCGGCCCTCGCACAGACCCACTCACATTGGGGCTGCGGGCTCGCCTAGCCGAGCAAGGGCTCAACATAGAGCCTTACGTCCCTCTCCACCAAAATCAGCGTCCACGCTCAAAACTCTAAACGTCCAGCCCTAGCTCCCACGCCAAAGGTGCCAGCCCCAAAACGCATGCCTGCCCTCAAACCTCCCTCAGCGGCCCTCGCACAGACCCACTCACATTGGGGCTGCGGGCTCGCCTAGCCGAGCAAGGGCTCAACATAGAGCCTTACGTCCCTCTCCACCAAAATCAGCGTCCACGCTCAAAACTCTAAACGTCCAGCCCTAGCTCCCACGCCAAAGGTGCCAGCCCCAAAACGCATGCCTGCCCTCAAACCTCCCTCAGCGGCCCTCGCACAGACCCACTCACATTGGGGCTGCGGGCTCGCCTAGCCGAGCAAGGGCTCAACATAGAGCCTTACGTCCCTCTCCACCAAAATCAGCGTCCACGCTCAAAACTCTAAACGTCCAGCCCTAGCTCCCACGCCAAAGGTGCCAGCCCCAAAACGCATGCCTGCCCTCAAACCTCCCTCAGCGGCCCTCGCACAGACCCACTCACATTGGGGCTGCGGGCTCGCCTAGCCGAGCAAGGGCTCAACATAGAGCCTTACGTCCCTCTCCACCAAAATCAGCGTCCACGCTCAAAACTCTAAACGTCCAGCCCTAGCTCCCACGCCAAAGGTGCCAGCCCCAAAACGCATGCCTGCCCTCAAACCTCCCTCAGCGGCCCTCGCACAGACCCACTCACATTGGGGCTGCGGGCTCGCCTAGCCGAGCAAGGGCTCAACATAGAGCCTTACGTCCCTCTCCACCAAAATCAGCGTCCACGCTCAAAACTCTAAACGTCCAGCCCTAGCTCCCACGCCAAAGGTGCCAGCCCCAAAACGCATGCCTGCCCTCAAACCTCCCTCAGCGGCCCTCGCACAGACCCACTCACATTGGGGCTGCGGGCTCGCCTAGCCGAGCAAGGGCTCAACATAGAGCCTTACGTCCCTCTCCACCAAAATCAGCGTCCACGCTCAAAACTCTAAACGTCCAGCCCTAGCTCCCACGCCAAAGGTGCCAGCCCCAAAACGCATGCCTGCCCTCAAACCTCCCTCAGCGGCCCTCGCACAGACCCACTCACATTGGGGCTGCGGGCTCGCCTAGCCGAGCAAGGGCTCAACATAGAGCCTTACGTCCCTCTCCACCAAAATCAGCGTCCACGCTCAAAACTCTAAACGTCCAGCCCTAGCTCCCACGCCAAAGGTGCCAGCCCCAAAACGCATGCCTGCCCTCAAACCTCCCTCAGCGGCCCTCGCACAGACCCACTCACATTGGGGCTGCGGGCTCGCCTAGCCGAGCAAGGGCTCAACATAGAGCCTTACGTCCCTCTCCACCAAAATCAGCGTCCACGCTCAAAACTCTAAACGTCCAGCCCTAGCTCCCACGCCAAAGGTGCCAGCCCCAAAACGCATGCCTGCCCTCAAACCTCCCTCAGCGGCCCTCGCACAGACCCACTCACATTGGGGCTGCGGGCTCGCCTAGCCGAGCAAGGGCTCAACATAGAGCCTTTCGTCCCTCTCCACCAAAATCAGCGTCCACGCTCAAAACTCTAAACGTCCAGCCCTAGCTCCCACGCCAAAGGTGCCAGCCCCAAAACGCATGCCTGCCCTCAAACCTCCCTCAGCGGCCCTCGCACAGACCCACTCACATTGGGGCTGCGGGCTCGCCTAGCCGAGCAAGGGCTCAACATAGAGCCTTACGTCCCTCTCCACCAAAATCAGCGTCCACGCTCAAAACTCTAAACGTCCAGCCCTAGCTCCCACGCCAAAGGTGCCAGCCCCAAAACGCATGCCTGCCCTCAAACCTCCCTCAGCAGCCCTCGCACAGACCCACTCACATTGGGGCTGCGGGCTCGCCTAGCCGAGCAAGGGCTCAACATAGAGCCTTACGTCCCTCTCCACCAAAATCAGCGTCCACGCTCAAAACTCTAAACGTCCAGCCCTAGCTCCCACGCCAAAGGTGCCAGCCCCAAAACGCATGCCTGCCCTCAAACCTCCCTCAGCGGCCCTCGCACAGACCCACTCACATTGGGGCTGCGGGCTCGCCTAGCCGAGCAAGGGCTCAACATAGAGCCTTACGTCCCTCTCCACCAAAATCAGCGTCCACGCTCAAAACTCTAAACGTCCAGCCCTAGCTCCCACGCCAAAGGTGCCAGCCCCAAAACGCATGCCTGCCCTCAAACCTCCCTCAGCGGCCCTCGCACAGACCCACTCACATTGGGGCTGCGGGCTCGCCTAGCCGAGCAAGGGCTCAACATAGAGCCTTACGTCCCTCTCCACCAAAATCAGCGTCCACGCTCAAAACTCTAAACGTCCAGCCCTAGCTCCCACGCCAAAGGTGCCAGCCCCAAAACGCATGCCTGCCCTCAAACCTCCCTCAGCGGCCCTCGCACAGACCCACTCACATTGGGGCTGCGGGCTCGCCTAGCCGAGCAAGGGCTCAACATAGAGCCTTACGTCCCTCTCCACCAAAATCAGCGTCCACGCTCAAAACTCTAAACGTCCAGCCCTAGCTCCCACGCCAAAGGTGCCAGCCCCAAAACGCATGCCTGCCCTCAAACCTCCCTCAGCGGCCCTCGCACAGACCCACTCACATTGGGGCTGCGGGCTCGCCTAGCCGAGCAAGGGCTCAACATAGAGCCTTACGTCCCTCTCCAC
Source organism: Grus americana (assembly GCF_028858705.1). NCBI lineage: Eukaryota > Metazoa > Chordata > Aves > Gruiformes > Gruidae > Grus > Grus americana. The sequence continues at coordinate 41,434 of NW_026561592.1, forward strand.
CAAAATCAGCGTCCACGCTCAAAACTCTAAACGTCCAGCCCTAGCTCCCACGCCAAAGGTGCCAGCCCCAAAACGCATGCCTGCCCTCAAACCTCCCTCAGCGGCCCTCGCACAGACCCACTCACATTGGGGCTGCGGGCTCGCCTAGCCGAGCAAGGGCTCAACATAGAGCCTTACGTCCCTCTCCACCAAAATCAGCGTCCACGCTCAAAACTCTAAACGTCCAGCCCTAGCTCCCACGCCAAAGGTGCCAGCCCCAAAACGCATGCCTGCCCTCAAACCTCCCTCAGCGGCCCTCGCACAGACCCACTCACATTGGGGCTGCGGGCTCGCCTAGCCGAGCAAGGGCTCAACATAGAGCCTTACGTCCCTCTCCACCAAAATCAGCGTCCACGCTCAAAACTCTAAACGTCCAGCCCTAGCTCCCACGCCAAAGGTGCCAGCCCCAAAACGCATGCCTGCCCTCAAACCTCCCTCAGCGGCCCTCGCACAGACCCACTCACATTGGGGCTGCGGGCTCGCCTGTCCGAGCAAGGGCTCAACATAGAGCCTTACGTCCCTCTCCACCAAAATCAGCGTCCACGCTCAAAACTCTAAACGTCCAGCCCTAGCTCCCACGCCAAAGGTGCCAGCCCCAAAACGCATGCCTGCCCTCAAACCTCCCTCAGCGGCCCTCGCACAGACCCACTCACATTGGGGCTGCGGGCTCGCCTAGCCGAGCAAGGGCTCAACATAGAGCCTTACGTCCCTCTCCACCAAAATCAGCGTCCACGCTCAAAACTCTAAACGTCCAGCCCTAGCTCCCACGCCAAAGGTGCCAGCCCCAAAACGCATGCCTGCCCTCAAACCTCCCTCAGCGGCCCTCGCACAGACCCACTCACATTGGGGCTGCGGGCTCGCCTAGCCGAGCAAGGGCTCAACATAGAGCCTTACGTCCCTCTCCACCAAAATCAGCGTCCACGCTCAAAACTCTAAACGTCCAGCCCTAGCTCCCACGCCAAAGGTGCCAGCCCCAAAACGCATGCCTGCCCTCAAACCTCCCTCAGCGGCCCTCGCACAGACCCACTCACATTGGGGCTGCGGGCTCGCCTAGCCGAGCAAGGGCTCAACATAGAGCCTTACGTCCCTCTCCACCAAAATCAGCGTCCACGCTCAAAACTCTAAACGTCCAGCCCTAGCTCCCACGCCAAAGGTGCCAGCCCCAAAACGCATGCCTGCCCTCAAACCTCCCTCAGCGGCCCTCGCACAGACCCACTCACATTGGGGCTGCGGGCTCGCCTAGCCGAGCAAGGGCTCAACATAGAGCCTTACGTCCCTCTCCACCAAAATCAGCGTCCACGCTCAAAACTCTAAACGTCCAGCCCTAGCTCCCACGCCAAAGGTGCCAGCCCCAAAACGCATGCCTGCCCTCAAACCTCCCTCAGCGGCCCTCGCACAGACCCACTCACATTGGGGCTGCGGGCTCGCCTAGCCGAGCAAGGGCTCAACATAGAGCCTTACGTCCCTCTCCACCAAAATCAGCGTCCACGCTCAAAACTCTAAACGTCCAGCCCTAGCTCCCACGCCAAAGGTGCCAGCCCCAAAACGCATGCCTGCCCTCAAACCTCCCTCAGCGGCCCTCGCACAGACCCACTCACATTGGGGCTGCGGGCTCGCCTAGCCGAGCAAGGGCTCAACATAGAGCCTTACGTCCCTCTCCACCAAAATCAGCGTCCACGCTCAAAACTCTAAACGTCCAGCCCTAGCTCCCACGCCAAAGGTGCCAGCCCCAAAACGCATGCCTGCCCTCAAACCTCCCTCAGCGGCCCTCGCACAGACCCACTCACATTGGGGCTGCGGGCTCGCCTAGCCGAGCAACGGCTCAACATAGAGCCTTACGTCCCTCTCCACCAAAATCAGCGTCCACGCTCAAAACTCTAAACGTCCAGCCCTAGCTCCCACGCCAAAGGTGCCAGCCCCAAAACGCATGCCTGCCCTCAAACCTCCCTCAGCGGCCCTCGCACAGACCCACTCACATTGGGGCTGCGGGCTCGCCTAGCCGAGCAAGGGCTCAACATAGAGCCTTACGTCCCTCTCCACCAAAATCAGCGTCCACGCTCAAAACTCTAAACGTCCAGCCCTAGCTCCCACGCCAAAGGTGCCAGCCCCAAAACGCATGCCTGCCCTCAAACCTCCCTCAGCGGCCCTCGCACAGACCCACTCACATTGGGGCTGCGGGCTCGCCTAGCCGAGCAAGGGCTCAACATAGAGCCTTACGTCCCTCTCCACCAAAATCAGCGTCCACGCTCAAAACTCTAAACGTCCAGCCCTAGCTCCCACGCCAAAGGTGCCAGCCCCAAAACGCATGCCTGCCCTCAAACCTCCCTCAGCGGCCCTCGCACAGACCCACTCACATTGGGGCTGCGGGCTCGCCTAGCCGAGCAAGGGCTCAACATAGAGCCTTACGTCCCTCTCCACCAAAATCAGCGTCCACGCTCAAAACTCTAAACGTCCAACCCTAGCTCCCACGCCAAAGGTGCCAGCCCCAAAACGCATGCCTGCCCTCAAACCTCCCTCAGCGGCCCTCGCACAGACCCACTCACATTGGGGCTGCGGGCTCGCCTAGCCGAGCAAGGGCTCAACATAGAGCCTTACGTCCCTCTCCACCAAAATCAGCGTCCACGCTCAAAACTCTAAACGTCCAGCCCTAGCTCCCACGCCAAAGGTGCCAGCCCCAAAACGCATGCCTGCCCTCAAACCTCCCTCAGCAGCCCTCGCACAGACCCACTCACATTGGGGCTGCGGGCTCGCCTAGCCGAGCAAGGGCTCAACATAGAGCCTTACGTCCCTCTCCACCAAAATCAGCGTCCACGCTCAAAACTCTAAACGTCCAGCCCTAGCTCCCACGCCAAAGGTGCCAGCCCCAAAACGCATGCCTGCCCTCAAACCTCCCTCAGCGGCCCTCGCACAGACCCACTCACATTGGGGCTGCGGGCTCGCCTAGCCGAGCAAGGGCTCAACATAGAGCCTTACGTCCCTCTCCACCAAAATCAGCGTCCACGCTCAAAACTCTAAACGTCCAGCCCTAGCTCCCACGCCAAAGGTGCCAGCCCCAAAACGCATGCCTGCCCTCAAACCTCCCTCAGCGGCCCTCGCACAGACCCACTCACATTGGGGCTGCGGGCTCGCCTAGCCGAGCTAGGGCTCAACATAGAGCCTTACGTCCCTCTCCACCAAAATCAGCGTCCACGCTCAAAACTCTAAACGTCCAGCCCTAGCTCCCACGCCAAAGGTGCCAGCCCCAAAACGCATGCCTGCCCTCAAACCTCCCTCAGCGGCCCTCGCACAGACCCACTCACATTGGGGCTGCGGGCTCGCCTAGCCGAGCAAGGGCTCAACATAGAGCCTTACGTCCCTCTCCACCAAAATCAGCGTCCACGCTCAAAACTCTAAACGTCCAGCCCTAGCTCCCACGCCAAAGGTGCCAGCCCCAAAACGCATGCCTGCCCTCAAACCTCCCTCAGCGGCCCTCGCACAGACCCACTCACATTGGGGCTGCGGGCTCGCCTAGCCGAGCAAGGGCTCAACATAGAGCCTTACGTCCCTCTCCACCAAAATCAGCGTCCACGCTCAAAACTCTAAACGTCCAGCCCTAGCTCCCACGCCAAAGGTGCCAGCCCCAAAACGCATGCCTGCCCTCAAACCTCCCTCAGCGGCCCTCGCACAGACCCACTCACATTGGGGCTGCGGGCTCGCCTAGCCGAGCAAGGGCTCAACATAGAGCCTTACGTCCCTCTCCACCAAAATCAGCGTCCACGCTCAAAACTCTAAACGTCCAGCCCTAGCTCCCACGCCAAAGGTGCCAGCCCCAAAACGCATGCCTGCCCTCAAACCTCCCTCAGCGGCCCTCGCACAGACCCACTCACATTGGGGCTGCGGGCTCGCCTAGCCGAGCAAGGGCTCAACATAGAGCCTTACGTCCCTCTCCACCAAAATCAGCGTCCACGCTCAAAACTCTAAACGTCCAGCCCTAGCTCCCACGCCAAAGGTGCCAGCCCCAAAACGCATGCCTGCCCTCAAACCTCCCTCAGCGGCCCTCGCACAGACCCACTCACATGGGGGCTGCGGGCTCGCCTGCCGAGCAAGGGCTCAACATAGAGCCTTACGTCCCTCTCCACCAAAATCAGCGTCCACGCTCAAAACTCTAAACGTCCAGCCCTAGCTCCCACGCCAAAGGTGCCAGCCCCAAAACGCATGCCTGCCCTCAAACCTCCCTCAGCGGCCCTCGCACAGACCCACTCACATTGGGGCTGCGGGCTCGCCTAGCCGAGCAAGGGCTCAACATAGAGCCTTACGTCCCTCTCCACCAAAATCAGCGTCCACGCTCAAAACTCTAAACGTCCAGCCCTAGCTCCCACGCCAAAGGTGCCAGCCCCAAAACGCATGCCTGCCCTCAAACCTCCCTCAGCGGCCCTCGCACAGATCCACTCACATTGGGGCTGCGGGCTCGCCTAGCCGAGCAAGGGCTCAACATAGAGCCTTACGTCCCTCTCCACCAAAATCAGCGTCCACGCTCAAAACTCTAAACGTCCAGCCCTAGCTCCCACGCCAAAGGTGCCAGCCCCAAAACGCATGCCTGCCCTCAAACCTCCCTCAGCGGCCCTCGCACAGACCCACTCACATTGGGGCTGCGGGCTCGCCTAGCCGAGCAAGGGCTCAACATAGAGCCTTACGTCCCTCTCCACCAAAATCAGCGTCCACGCTCAAAACTCTAAACGTCCAGCCCTAGCTCCCACGCCAAAGGTGCCAGCCCCAAAACGCATGCCTGCCCTCAAACCTCCCTCAGCGGCCCTCGCACAGACCCACTCACATTGGGGCTGCGGGCTCGCCTAGCCGAGCAAGGGCTCAACATAGAGCCTTACGTCCCTCTCCACCAAAATCAGCGTCCACGCTCAAAACTCTAAACGTCCAGCCCTAGCTCCCACGCCAAAGGTGCCAGCCCCAAAACGCATGCCTGCCCTCAAACCTCCCTCAGCGGCCCTCGCACAGACCCACTCACATTGGGGCTGCGGGCTCGCCTAGCCGAGCAAGGGCTCAACATAGAGCCTTACGTCCCTCTCCACCAAAATCAGCGTCCACGCTCAAAACTCTAAACGTCCAGCCCTAGCTCCCACGCCAAAAGTGCCAGCCCCAAAACGCATGCCTGCCCTCAAACCTCCCTCAGCGGCCCTCGCACAGACCCACTCACATTGGGGCTGCGGGCTCGCCTAGCCGAGCAAGGGCTCAACATAGAGCCTTACGTCCCTCTCCACCAAAATCAGCGTCAACGCTCAAAACTCTAAACGTCCAGCCCTAGCTCCCACGCCAAAGGTGCCAGCCCCAAAACGCATGCCTGCCCTCAAACCTCCCTCAGCGGCCCTCGCACAGACCCACTCACATTGGGGCTGCGGGCTCGCCTAGCCGAGCAAGGGCTCAACATAGAGCCTTACGTCCCTCTCCACCAAAATCAGCGTCCACGCTCAAAACTCTAAACGTCCAGCCCTAGCTCCCACGCCAAAGGTGCCAGCCCCAAAACGCATGCCTGCCCTCAAACCTCCCTCAGCGGCCCTCGCACAGACCCACTCACATTGGGGCTGCGGGCTCGCCTAGCCGAGCAAGGGCTCAACATAGAGCCTTACGTCCCTCTCCACCAAAATCAGCGTCCACGCTCAAAACTCTAAACGTCCAGCCCTAGCTCCCACGCCAAAGGTGCCAGCCCCAAAACGCATGCCTGCCCTCAAACCTCCCTCAGCGGCCCTCGCACAGACCCACTCACATTGGGGCTGCGGGCTCGCCTGCCGAGCAAGGGCTCAACATAGAGCCTTACGTCCCTCTCCACCAAAATCAGCGTCCACGCTCAAAACTCTAAACGTCCAGCCCTAGCTCCCACGCCAAAGGTGCCAGCCCCAAAACGCATGCCTGCCCTCAAACCTCCCTCAGCGGCCCTCGCACAGACCCACTCACATTGGGGCTGCGGGCTCGCCTAGCCGAGCAAGGGCTCAACATAGAGCCTTACGTCCCTCTCCACCAAAATCAGCGTCAACGCTCAAAACTCTAAACGTCCAGCCCTAGCTCCCACGCCAAAGGTGCCAGCCCCAAAACGCATGCCTGCCCTCAAACCTCCCTCAGCGGCCCTCGCACAGACCCACTCACATTGGGGCTGCGGGCTCGCCTAGCCGAGCAAGGGCTCAACATAGAGCCTTACGTCCCTCTCCACCAAAATCAGCGTCCACGCTCAAAACTCTAAACGTCCAGCCCTAGCTCCCACGCCAAAGGTGCCAGCCCCAAAACGCATGCCTGCCCTCAAACCTCCCTCAGCGGCCCTCGCACAGACCCACTCACATTGGGGCTGCGGGCTCGCCTAGCCGAGCAAGGGCTCAACATAGAGCCTTACGTCCCTCTCCACCAAAATCAGCGTCCACGCTCAAAACTCTAAACGTCCAGCCCTAGCTCCCACGCCAAAGGTGCCAGCCCCAAAACGCATGCCTGCCCTCAAACCTCCCTCAGCGGCCCTCGCACAGACCCACTCACATTGGGGCTGCGGGCTCGCCTAGCCGAGCAAGGGCTCAACATAGAGCCTTACGTCCCTCTCCACCAAAATCAGCGTCCACGCTCAAAACTCTAAACGTCCAGCCCTAGCTCCCACGCCAAAGGTGCCAGCCCCAAAACGCATGCCTGCCCTCAAACCTCCCTCAGCGGCCCTCGCACAGACCCACTCACATTGGGGCTGCGGGCTCGCCTAGCCGAGCAAGGGCTCAACATAGAGCCTTACGTCCCTCTCCACCAAAATCAGCGTCCACGCTCAAAACTCTAAACGTCCAGCCCTAGCTCCCACGCCAAAGGTGCCAGCCCCAAAACGCATGCCTGCCCTCAAACCTCCCTCAGCGGCCCTCGCACAGACCCACTCACATTGGGGCTGCGGGCTCGCCTGCCGAGCAAGGGCTCAACATAGAGCCTTACGTCCCTCTCCACCAAAATCAGCGTCCACGCTCAAAACTCTAAACGTCCAGCCCTAGCTCCCACGCCAAAGGTGCCAGCCCCAAAACGCATGCCTGCCCTCAAACCTCCCTCAGCGGCCCTCGCACAGACCCACTCACATTGGGGCTGCGGGCTCGCCTAGCCGAGCAAGGGCTCAACATAGAGCCTTACGTCCCTCTCCACCAAAATCAGCGTCCACGCTCAAAACTCTAAACGTCCAGCCCTAGCTCCCACGCCAAAGGTGCCAGCCCCAAAACGCATGCCTGCCCTCAAACCTCCCTCAGCGGCCCTCGCACAGACCCACTCACATTGGGGCTGCGGGCTCGCCTAGCCGAGCAAGGGCTCAACATAGAGCCTTACGTCCCTCTCCACCAAAATCAGCGTCCACGCTCAAAACTCTAAACGTCCAGCCCTAGCTCCCACGCCAAAGGTGCCAGCCCCAAAACGCATGCCTGCCCTCAAACCTCCCTCAGCGGCCCTCGCACAGACCCACTCACATTGGGGCTGCGGGCTCGCCTAGCCGAGCAAGGGCTCAACATAGAGCCTTACGTCCCTCTCCACCAAAATCAGCGTCCACGCTCAAAACTCTAAACGTCCAGCCCTAGCTCCCACGCCAAAGGTGCCAGCCCCAAAACGCATGCCTGCCCTCAAACCTCCCTCAGCGGCCCTCGCACAGACCCACTCACATTGGGGCTGCGGGCTCGCCTAGCCGAGCAAGGGCTCAACATAGAGCCTTACGTCCCTCTCCACCAAAATCAGCGTCCACGCTCAAAACTCTAAACGTCCAGCCCTAGCTCCCACGCCAAAGGTGCCAGCCCCAAAACGCATGCCTGCCCTCAAACCTCCCTCAGCGGCCCTCGCACAGACCCACTCACATTGGGGCTGCGGGCTCGCCTAGCCGAGCAAGGGCTCAACATAGAGCCTTACGTCCCTCTCCACCAAAATCAGCGTCCACGCTCAAAACTCTAAACGTCCAGCCCTAGCTCCCACGCCAAAGGTGCCAGCCCCAAAACGCATGCCTGCCCTCAAACCTCCCTCAGCGGCCCTCGCACAGACCCACTCACATTGGGGCTGCGGGCTCGCCTAGCCGAGCAAGGGCTCAACATAGAGCCTTACGTCCCTCTCCACCAAAATCAGCGTCCACGCTCAAAACTCTAAACGTCCAGCCCTAGCTCCCACGCCAAAGGTGCCAGCCCCAAAACGCATGCCTGCCCTCAAACCTCCCTCAGCGGCCCTCGCACAGACCCACTCACATTGGGGCTGCGGGCTCGCCTAGCCGAGCAAGGGCTCAACATAGAGCCTTACGTCCCTCTCCACCAAAATCAGCGTCCACGCTCAAAACTCTAAACGTCCAGCCCTAGCTCCCACGCCAAAGGTGCCAGCCCCAAAACGCATGCCTGCCCTCAAACCTCCCTCAGCGGCCCTCGCACAGACCCACTCACATTGGGGCTGCGGGCTCGCCTAGCCGAGCAAGGGCTCAACATAGAGCCTTACGTCCCTCTCCACCAAAATCAGCGTCCACGCTCAAAACTCTAAACGTCCAGCCCTAGCTCCCACGCCAAAGGTGCCAGCCCCAAAACGCATGCCTGCCCTCAAACCTCCCTCAGCGGCCCTCGCACAGACCCACTCACATTGGGGCTGCGGGCTCGCCTAGCCGAGCAAGGGCTCAACATAGAGCCTTACGTCCCTCTCCACCAAAATCAGCGTCCACGCTCAAAACTCTAAACGTCCAGCCCTAGCTCCCACGCCAAAGGTGCCAGCCCCAAAACGCATGCCTGCCCTCAAACCTCCCTCAGCGGCCCTCGCACAGACCCACTCACATTGGGGCTGCGGGCTCGCCTAGCCGAGCAAGGGCTCAACATAGAGCCTTACGTCCCTCTCCACCAAAATCAGCGTCCACGCTCAAAACTCTAAACGTCCAGCCCTAGCTCCCACGCCAAAGGTGCCAGCCCCAAAACGCATGCCTGCCCTCAAACCTCCCTCAGCGGCCCTCGCACAGACCCACTCACATTGGGGCTGCGGGCTCGCCTAGCCGAGCAAGGGCTCAACATAGAGCCTTACGTCCCTCTCCACCAAAATCAGCGTCCACGCTCAAAACTCTAAACGTCCAGCCCTAGCTCCCACGCCAAAGGTGCCAGCCCCAAAACGCATGCCTGCCCTCAAACCTCCCTCAGCGGCCCTCGCACAGACCCACTCACATTGGGGCTGCGGGCTCGCCTAGCCGAGCAAGGGCTCAACATAGAGCCTTACGTCCCTCTCCACCAAAATCAGCGTCCACGCTCAAAACTCTAAACGTCCAGCCCTAGCTCCCACGCCAAAGGTGCCAGCCCCAAAACGCATGCCTGCCCTCAAACCTCCCTCAGCGGCCCTCGCACAGACCCACTCACATTGGGGCTGCGGGCTCGCCTAGCCGAGCAAGGGCTCAACATAGAGCCTTACGTCCCTCTCCACCAAAATCAGCGTCCACGCTCAAAACTCTAAACGTCCAGCCCTAGCTCCCACGCCAAAGGTGCCAGCCCCAAAACGCATGCCTGCCCTCAAACCTCCCTCAGCGGCCCTCGCACAGACCCACTCACATTGGGGCTGCGGGCTCGCCTAGCCGAGCAAGGGCTCAACATAGAGCCTTACGTCCCTCTCCACCAAAATCAGCGTCCACGCTCAAAACTCTAAACGTCCAGCCCTAGCTCCCACGCCAAAGGTGCCAGCCCCAAAACGCATGCCTGCCCTCAACCCTCCCTCAGCGGCCCTCGCACAGACCCACTCACATTGGGGCTGCGGGCTCGCCTAGCCGAGCAAGGGCTCAACATAGAGCCTTACGTCCCTCTCCACCAAAATCAGCGTCCACGCTCAAAACTCTAAACGTCCAGCCCTAGCTGCCACGCCAAAGGTGCCAGCCCCAAAACGCATGCCTGCCCTCAAACCTCCCTCAGCGGCCCTCGCACAGACCCACTCACATTGGGGCTGCGGGCTCGCCTAGCCGAGCAAGGGCTCAACATAGAGCCTTACGTCCCTCTCCACCAAAATCAGCGTCCACGCTCAAAACTCTAAACGTCCAGCCCTAGCTCCCACGCCAAAGGTGCCAGCCCCAAAACGCATGCCTGCCCTCAAACCTCCCTCAGCGGCCCTCGCACAGACCCACTCACATTGGGGCTGCGGGCTCGCCTAGCCGAGCAAGGGCTCAACATAGAGCCTTACGTCCCTCTCCACCAAAATCAGCGTCCACGCTCAAAACTCTAAACGTCCAGCCCTAGCTCCCACGCCAAAGGTGCCAGCCCCAAAACGCATGCCTGCCCTCAAACCTCCCTCAGCGGCCCTCGCACAGACCCACTCACATTGGGGCTGCGGGCTCGCCTAGCCGAGCAAGGGCTCAACATAGAGCCTTACGTCCCTCTCCACCAAAATCAGCGTCCACGCTCAAAACTCTAAACGTCCAGCCCTAGCTCCCACGCCAAAGGTGCCAGCCCCAAAACGCATGCCTGCCCTCAAACCTCCCTCAGCGGCCCTCGCACAGACCCACTCACATTGGGGCTGCGGGCTCGCCTAGCCGAGCAAGGGCTCAACATAGAGCCTTACGTCCCTCTCCACCAAAATCAGCGTCCACGCTCAAAACTCTAAACGTCCAGCCCTAGCTCCCACGCCAAAGGTGCCAGCCCCAAAACGCATGCCTGCCCTCAAACCTCCCTCAGCGGCCCTCGCACAGACCCACTCACATTGGGGCTGCGGGCTCGCCTAGCCGAGCAAGGGCTCAACATAGAGCCTTACGTCCCTCTCCACCAAAATCAGCGTCCACGCTCAAAACTCTAAACGTCCAGCCCTAGCTCCCACGCCAAAGGTGCCAGCCCCAAAACGCATGCCTGCCCTCAAACCTCCCTCAGCGGCCCTCGCACAGACCCACTCACATTGGGGCTGCGGGCTCGCCTGTCCGAGCAAGGGCTCAACATAGAGCCTTACGTCCCTCTCCACCAAAATCAGCGTCCACGCTCAAAACTCTAAACGTCCAGCCCTAGCTCCCACGCCAAAGGTGCCAGCCCCAAAACGCATGCCTGCCCTCAAACCTCCCTCAGCGGCCCTCGCACAGACCCACTCACATTGGGGCTGCGGGCTCGCCTTGCCGAGCAAGGGCTCAACATAGAGCCTTACGTCCCTCTCCACCAAAATCAGCGTCCACGCTCAAAACTCTAAACGTCCAGCCCTAGCTCCCACGCCAAAGGTGCCAGCCCCAAAACGCATGCCTGCCCTCAAACCTCCCTCAGCGGCCCTCGCACAGACCCACTCACATTGGGGCTGCGGGCTCGCCTAGCCGAGCAAGGGCTCAACATAGAGCCTTACGTCCCTCTCCACCAAAATCAGCGTCCACGCTCAAAACTCTAAACGTCCAGCCCTAGCTCCCACGCCAAAGGTGCCAGCCCCAAAACGCATGCCTGCCCTCAAACCTCCCTCAGCGGCCCTCGCACAGACCCACTCACATTGGGGCTGCGGGCTCGCCTAGCCGAGCAAGGGCTCAACATAGAGCCTTACGTCCCTCTCCACCAAAATCAGCGTCCACGCTCAAAACTCTAAACGTCCAGCCCTAGCTCCCACGCCAAAGGTGCCAGCCCCAAAACGCATGCCTGCCCTCAACCCTCCCTCAGCGGCCCTCGCACAGACCCACTCACATTGGGGCTGCGGGCTCGCCTAGCCGAGCAAGGGCTCAACATAGAGCCTTACGTCCCTCTCCACCAAAATCAGCGTCCACGCTCAAAACTCTAAACGTCCAGCCCTAGCTCCCACGCCAAAGGTGCCAGCCCCAAAACGCGTGCCTGCCCTCAAACCTCCCTCAGCGGCCCTCGCACAGACCCACTCACATTGGGGCTGCGGGCTCGCCTAGCCGAGCAAGGGCTCAACATAGAGCCTTACGTCCCTCTCCACCAAAATCAGCGTCCACGCTCAAAACTCTAAACGTCCAGCCCTAGCTCCCACGCCAAAGGTGCCAGCCCCAAAACGCATGCCTGCCCTCAAACCTCCCTCAGCGGCCCTCGCACAGACCCACTCACATTGGGGCTGCGGGCTCGCCTAGCCGAGCAAGGGCTCAACATAGAGCCTTACGTCCCTCTCCACCAAAATCAGCGTCCACGCTCAAAACTCTAAACGTCCAGCCCTAGCTCCCACGCCAAAGGTGCCAGCCCCAAAACGCATGCCTGCCCTCAAACCTCCCTCAGCGGCCCTCGCACAGAGCCACTCACATTGGGGCTGCGGGCTCGCCTAGCCGAGCAAGGGCTCAACATAGAGCCTTACGTCCCTCTCCACCAAAATCAGCGTCCACGCTCAAAACTCTAAACGTCCAGCCCTAGCTCCCACGCCAAAGGTGCCAGCCCCAAAACGCATGCCTGCCCTCAAACCTCCCTCAGCGGCCCTCGCACAGACCCACTCACATTGGGGCTGCGGGCTCGCCTAGCCGAGCAAGGGCTCAACATAGAGCCTTACGTCCCTCTCCACCAAAATCAGCGTCCACGCTCAAAACTCTAAACGTCCAGCCCTAGCTCCCACGCCAAAGGTGCCAGCCCCAAAACGCATGCCTGCCCTCAAACCTCCCTCAGCGGCCCTCGCACAGACCCACTCACATTGGGGCTGCGGGCTCGCCTAGCCGAGCAAGGGCTCAACATAGAGCCTTACGTCCCTCTCCACCAAAATCAGCGTCCACGCTCAAAACTCTAAACGTCCAGCCCTAGCTCCCACGCCAAAGGTGCCAGCCCCAAAACGCATGCCTGCCCTCAAACCTCCCTCAGCGGCCCTCGCACAGACCCACTCACATTGGGGCTGCGGGCTCGCCTAGCCGAGCAAGGGCTCAACATAGAGCCTTACGTCCCTCTCCACCAAAATCAGCGTCCACGCTCAAAACTCTAAACGTCCAGCCCTAGCTCCCACGCCAAAGGTGCCAGCCCCAAAACGCATGGCTGCCCTCAAACCTCCCTCAGCGGCCCTCGCACAGACCCACTCACATTGGGGCTGCGGGCTCGCCTAGCCGAGCAAGGGCTCAACATAGAGCCTTACGTCCCTCTCCACCAAAATCAGCGTCCACGCTCAAAACTCTAAACGTCCAGCCCTAGCTCCCACGCCAAAGGTGCCAGCCCCAAAACGCATGCCTGCCCTCAAACCTCCCTCAGCGGCCCTCGCACAGACCCACTCACATTGGGGCTGCGGGCTCGCCTGCCGAGCAAGGGCTCAACATAGAGCCTTACGTCCCTCTCCACCAAAATCAGCGTCCACGCTCAAAACTCTAAACGTCCAGCCCTAGCTCCCACGCCAAAGGTGCCAGCCCCAAAACGCATGCCTGCCCTCAAACCTCCCTCAGCGGCCCTCGCACAGACCCACTCACATTGGGGCTGCGGGCTCGCCTAGCCGAGCAAGGGCTCAACATAGAGCCTTACGTCCCTCTCCACCAAAATCAGCGTCCACGCTCAAAACTCTAAACGTCCAGCCCTAGCTCCCACGCCAAAGGTGCCAGCCCCAAAACGCATGCCTGCCCTCAAACCTCCCTCAGCGGCCCTCGCACAGACCCACTCACATTGGGGCTGCGGGCTCGCCTAGCCGAGCAAGGGCTCAACATAGAGCCTTACGTCCCTCTCCACCAAAATCAGCGTCCACGCTCAAAACTCTAAACGTCCAGCCCTAGCTCCCACGCCAAAGGTGCCAGCCCCAAAACGCATGCCTGCCCTCAAACCTCCCTCAGCGGCCCTCGCACAGACCCACTCACATTGGGGCTGCGGGCTCGCCTAGCCGAGCAAGGGCTCAACATAGAGCCTTACGTCCCTCTCCACCAAAATCAGCGTCCACGCTCAAAACTCTAAACGTCCAGCCCTAGCTCCCACGCCAAAGGTGCCAGCCCCAAAACGCATGCCTGCCCTCAAACCTCCCTCAGCGGCCCTCGCACAGACCCACTCACATTGGGGCTGCGGGCTCGCCTAGCCGAGCAAGGGCTCAACATAGAGCCTTACGTCCCTCTCCACCAAAATCAGCGTCCACGCTCAAAACTCTAAACGTCCAGCCCTAGCTCCCACGCCAAAGGTGCCAGCCCCAAAACGCATGCCTGCCCTCAAACCTCCCTCAGCGGCCCTCGCACAGACCCACTCACATTGGGGCTGCGGGCTCGCCTAGCCGAGCAAGGGCTCAACATAGAGCCTTACGTCCCTCTCCACCAAAATCAGCGTCCACGCTCAAAACTCTAAACGTCCAGCCCTAGCTCCCACGCCAAAGGTGCCAGCCCCAAAACGCATGCCTGCCCTCAAACCTCCCTCAGCGGCCCTCGCACAGACCCACTCACATTGGGGCTGCGGGCTCGCCTAGCCGAGCAAGGGCTCAACATAGAGCCTTACGTCCCTCTCCACCAAAATCAGCGTCCACGCTCAAAACTCTAAACGTCCAGCCCTAGCTCCCACGCCAAAGGTGCCAGCCCCAAAACGCATGCCTGCCCTCAAACCTCCCTCAGCGGCCCTCGCACAGACCCACTCACATTGGGGCTGCGGGCTCGCCTGCCGAGCAAGGGCTCAACATAGAGCCTTACGTCCCTCTCCACCAAAATCAGCGTCCACGCTCAAAACTCTAAACGTCCAGCCCTAGCTCCCACGCCAAAGGTGCCAGCCCCAAAACGCATGCCTGCCCTCAAACCTCCCTCAGCGGCCCTCGCACAGACCCACTCACATTGGGGCTGCGGGCTCGCCTAGCCGAGCAAGGGCTCAACATAGAGCCTTACGTCCCTCTCCACCAAAATCAGCGTCCACGCTCAAAACTCTAAACGTCCAGCCCTAGCTCCCACGCCAAAGGTGCCAGCCCCAAAACGCATGCCTGCCCTCAAACCTCCCTCAGCGGCCCTCGCACAGACCCACTCACATTGGGGCTGCGGGCTCGCCTAGCCGAGCAAGGGCTCAACATAGAGCCTTACGTCCCTCTCCACCAAAATCAGCGTCCACGCTCAAAACTCTAAACGTCCAGCCCTAGCTCCCACGCCAAAGGTGCCAGCCCCAAAACGCATGCCTGCCCTCAAACCTCCCTCAGCGGCCCTCGCACAGACCCACTCACATTGGGGCTGCGGGCTCGCCTAGCCGAGCAAGGGCTCAACATAGAGCCTTACGTCCCTCTCCACCAAAATCAGCGTCCACGCTCAAAACTCTAAACGTCCAGCCCTAGCTCCCACGCCAAAGGTGCCAGCCCCAAAACGCATGCCTGCCCTCAAACCTCCCTCAGCGGCCCTCGCACAGACCCACTCACATTGGGGCTGCGGGCTCGCCTGCCGAGCAAGGGCTCAACATAGAGCCTTACGTCCCTCTCCACCAAAATCAGCGTCCACGCTCAAAACTCTAAACGTCCAGCCCTAGCTCCCACGCCAAAGGTGCCAGCCCCAAAACGCATGCCTGCCCTCAAACCTCCCTCAGCGGCCCTCGCACAGACCCACTCACATTGGGGCTGCGGGCTCGCCTAGCCGAGCAAGGGCTCAACATAGAGCCTTACGTCCCTCTCCACCAAAATCAGCGTCCACGCTCAAAACTCTAAACGTCCAGCCCTAGCTCCCACGCCAAAGGTGCCAGCCCCAAAACGCATGCCTGCCCTCAAACCTCCCTCAGCGGCCCTCGCACAGACCCACTCACATTGGGGCTGCGGGCTCGCCTAGCCGAGCAAGGGCTCAACATAGAGCCTTACGTCCCTCTCCACCAAAATCAGCGTCCACGCTCAAAACTCTAAACGTCCAGCCCTAGCTCCCACGCCAAAGGTGCCAGCCCCAAAACGCATGCCTGCCCTCAAACCTCCCTCAGCGGCCCTCGCACAGACCCACTCACATTGGGGCTGCGGGCTCGCCTAGCCGAGCAAGGGCTCAACATAGAGCCTTACGTCCCTCTCCACCAAAATCAGCGTCCACGCTCAAAACTCTAAACGTCCAGCCCTAGCTCCCACGCCAAAGGTGCCAGCCCCAAAACGCATGCCTGCCCTCAAACCTCCCTCAGCGGCCCTCGCACAGACCCACTCACATTGGGGCTGCGGGCTCGCCTAGCCGAGCAAGGGCTCAACATAGAGCCTTACGTCCCTCTCCACCAAAATCAGCGTCCACGCTCAAAACTCTAAACGTCCAGCCCTAGCTCCCACGCCAAAGGTGCCAGCCCCAAAACGCATGCCTGCCCTCAAACCTCCCTCAGCGGCCCTCGCACAGACCCACTCACATTGGGGCTGCGGGCTCGCCTAGCCGAGCAAGGGCTCAACATAGAGCCTTACGTCCCTCTCCACCAAAATCAGCGTCCACGCTCAAAACTCTAAACGTCCAGCCCTAGCTCCCACGCCAAAGGTGCCAGCCCCAAAACGCATGCCTGCCCTCAAACCTCCCTCAGCGGCCCTCGCACAGACCCACTCACATTGGGGCTGCGGGCTCGCCTAGCCGAGCAAGGGCTCAACATAGAGCCTTACGTCCCTCTCCACCAAAATCAGCGTCCACGCTCAAAACTCTAAACGTCCAGCCCTAGCTCCCACGCCAAAGGTGCCAGCCCCAAAACGCATGCCTGCCCTCAAACCTCCCTCAGCGGCCCTCGCACAGACCCACTCACATTGGGGCTGCGGGCTCGCCTAGCCGAGCAAGGGCTCAACATAGAGCCTTACGTCCCTCTCCACCAAAATCAGCGTCCACGCTCAAAACTCTAAACGTCCAGCCCTAGCTCCCACGCCAAAGGTGCCAGCCCCAAAACGCATGCCTGCCCTCAAACCTCCCTCAGCGGCCCTCGCACAGACCCACTCACATTGGGGCTGCGGGCTCGCCTAGCCGAGCAAGGGCTCAACATAGAGCCTTACGTCCCTCTCCACCAAAATCAGCGTCCACGCTCAAAACTCTAAACGTCCAGCCCTAGCTCCCACGCCAAAGGTGCCAGCCCCAAAACGCATGCCTGCCCTCAAACCTCCCTCAGCGGCCCTCGCACAGACCCACTCACATTGGGGCTGCGGGCTCGCCTAGCCGAGCAAGGGCTCAACATAGAGCCTTACGTCCCTCTCCACCAAAATCAGCGTCCACGCTCAAAACTCTAAACGTCCAGCCCTAGCTCCCACGCCAAAGGTGCCAGCCCCAAAACGCATGCCTGCCCTCAACCCTCCCTCAGCGGCCCTCGCACAGACCCACTCACATTGGGGCTGCGGGCTCGCCTAGCCGAGCAAGGGCTCAACATAGAGCCTTACGTCCCTCTCCACCAAAATCAGCATCCACGCTCAAAACTCTAAACGTCCAGCCCTAGCTCCCACGCCAAAGGTGCCAGCCCCAAAACGCATGCCTGCCCTCAAACCTCCCTCAGCGGCCCTCGCACAGACCCACTCACATTGGGGCTGCGGGCTCGCCTGTCCGAGCAAGGGCTCAACATAGAGCCTTACGTCCCTCTCCACCAAAATCAGCGTCCACGCTCAAAACTCTAAACGTCCAGCCCTAGCTCCCACGCCAAAGGTGCCAGCCCCAAAACGCATGCCTGCCCTCAACCCTCCCTCAGCGGCCCTCGCACAGACCCACTCACATTGGGGCTGCGGGCTCGCTTGCCGAGCAAGGGCTCAACATAGAGCCTTACGTCCCTCTCCACCAAAATCAGCGTCCACGCTCAAAACTCTAAACGTCCAGCCCTAGCTCCCACGCCAAAGGTGCCAGCCCCAAAACGCATGCCTGCCCTCAAACCTCCCTCAGCGGCCCTCGCACAGACCCACTCACATTGGGGCTGCGGGCTCGCCTAGCCGAGCAAGGGCTCAACATAGAGCCTTACGTCCCTCTCCACCAAAATCAGCGTCCACGCTCAAAACTCTAAACGTCCAGCCCTAGCTCCCACGCCAAAGGTGCCAGCCCCAAAACGCATGCCTGCCCTCAAACCTCCCTCAGCGGCCCTCGCACAGACCCACTCACATTGGGGCTGCGGGCTCGCCTAGCCGAGCAAGGGCTCAACATAGAGCCTTACGTCCCTCTCCACCAAAATCAGCGTCCACGCTCAAAACTCTAAACGTCCAGCCCTAGCTCCCACGCCAAAGGTGCCAGCCCCAAAACGCATGCCTGCCCTCAAACCTCCCTCAGCGGCCCTCGCACAGACCCACTCACATTGGGGCTGCGGGCTCGCCTAGCCGAGCAAGGGCTCAACATAGAGCCTTACGTCCCTCTCCACCAAAATCAGCGTCCACGCTCAAAACTCTAAACGTCCAGCCCTAGCTCCCACGCCAAAGGTGCCAGCCCCAAAACGCATGCCTGCCCTCAAACCTCCCTCAGCGGCCCTCGCACAGACCCACTCACATTGGGGCTGCGGGCTCGCCTAGCCGAGCAAGGGCTCAACATAGAGCCTTACGTCCCTCTCCACCAAAATCAGCATCCACGCTCAAAACTCTAAACGTCCAGCCCTAGCTCCCACGCCAAAGGTGCCAGCCCCAAAACGCATGCCTGCCCTCAAACCTCCCTCAGCGGCCCTCGCACAGACCCACTCACATTGGGGCTGCGGGCTCGCCTTGCCGAGCAAGGGCTCAACATAGAGCCTTACGTCCCTCTCCACCAAAATCAGCGTCCACGCTCAAAACTCTAAACGTCCAGCCCTAGCTCCCACGCCAAAGGTGCCAGCCCCAAAACGCATGCCTGCCCTCAAACCTCCCTCAGCGGCCCTCGCACAGACCCACTCACATTGGGGCTGCGGGCTCGCCTGTCCGAGCAAGGGCTCAACATAGAGCCTTACGTCCCTCTCCACCAAAATCAGCTTCCACGCTCAAAACTCTAAACGTCCAGCCCTAGCTCCCACGCCAAAGGTGCCAGCCCCAAAACGCATGCCTGCCCTCAAACCTCCCTCAGCGGCCCTCGCACAGACCCACTCACATTGGGGCTGCGGGCTCGCCTTGCCGAGCAAGGGCTCAACATAGAGCCTTACGTCCCTCTCCACCAAAATCAGCGTCCACGCTCAAAACTCTAAACGTCCAGCCCTAGCTCCCACGCCAAAGGTGCCAGCCCCAAAACGCATGCCTGCCCTCAAACCTCCCTCAGCGGCCCTCGCACAGACCCACTCACATTGGGGCTGCGGGCTCGCCTAGCCGAGCAAGGGCTCAACATAGAGCCTTACGTCCCTCTCCACCAAAATCAGCGTCCACGCTCAAAAATCTAAACGTCCAGCCCTAGCTCCCACGCCAAAGGTGCCAGCCCCAAAACGCATGCCTGCCCTCAAACCTCCCTCAGCGGCCCTCGCACAGACCCACTCACATTGGGGCTGCGGGCTCGCCTAGCCGAGCAAGGGCTCAACATAGAGCCTTACGTCCCTCTCCACCAAAATCAGCGTCCACGCTCAAAACTCTAAACGTCCAGCCCTAGCTCCCACGCCAAAGGTGCCAGCCCCAAAACGCATGCCTGCCCTCAAACCTCCCTCAGCGGCCCTCGCACAGACCCACTCACATTGGGGCTGCGGGCTCGCCTGCCGAGCAAGGGCTCAACATAGAGCCTTACGTCCCTCTCCACCAAAATCAGCGTCCACGCTCAAAACTCTAAACGTCCAGCCCTAGCTCCCACGCCAAAGGTGCCAGCCCCAAAACGCATGCCTGCCCTCAAACCTCCCTCAGCGGCCCTCGCACAGACCCACTCACATTGGGGCTGCGGGCTCGCCTAGCCGAGCAAGGGCTCAACATAGAGCCTTACGTCCCTCTCCACCAAAATCAGCGTCCACGCTCAAAACTCTAAACGTCCAGCCCTAGCTCCCACGCCAAAGGTGCCAGCCCCAAAACGCATGCCTGCCCTCAAACCTCCCTCAGCGGCCCTCGCACAGACCCACTCACATTGGGGCTGCGGGCTCGCCTAGCCGAGCAAGGGCTCAACATAGAGCCTTACGTCCCTCTCCACCAAAATCAGCGTCCACGCTCAAAACTCTAAACGTCCAGCCCTAGCTCCCACGCCAAAGGTGCCAGCCCCAAAACGCATGCCTGCCCTCAAACCTCCCTCAGCGGCCCTCGCACAGACCCACTCACATTGGGGCTGCGGGCTCGCCTGTCCGAGCAAGGGCTCAACATAGAGCCTTACGTCCCTCTCCACCAAAATCAGCGTCCACGCTCAAAACTCTAAACGTCCAGCCCTAGCTCCCACGCCAAAGGTGCCAGCCCCAAAACGCATGCCTGCCCTCAAACCTCCCTCAGCGGCCCTCGCACAGACCCACTCACATTGGGGCTGCGGGCTCGCCTAGCCGAGCAAGGGCTCAACATAGAGCCTTACGTCCCTCTCCACCAAACTCAGCGTCCACGCTCAAAACTCTAAACGTCCAGCCCTAGCTCCCACGCCAAAGGTGCCAGCCCCAAAACGCATGCCTGCCCTCAAACCTCCCTCAGCGGCCCTCGCACAGACCCACTCACATTGGGGCTGCGGGCTCGCCTAGCCGAGCAAGGGCTCAACATAGAGCCTTACGTCCCTCTCCACCAAAATCAGCGTCCACGCTCAAAACTCTAAACGTCCAGCCCTAGCTCCCACGCCAAAGGTGCCAGCCCCAAAACGCATGCCTGCCCTCAAACCTCCCTCAGCGGCCCTCGCACAGACCCACTCACATTGGGGCTGCGGGCTCGCCTAGCCGAGCAAGGGCTCAACATAGAGCCTTACGTCCCTCTCCACCAAAATCAGCGTCCACGCTCAAAACTCTAAACGTCCAGCCCTAGCTCCCACGCCAAAGGTGCCAGCCCCAAAACGCATGCCTGCCCTCAAACCTCCCTCAGCGGCCCTCGCACAGACCCACTCACATTGGGGCTGCGGGCTCGCCTAGCCGAGCAAGGGCTCAACATAGAGCCTTACGTCCCTCTCCACCAAAATCAGCGTCCACGCTCAAAACTCTAAACGTCCAGCCCTAGCTCCCACGCCAAAGGTGCCAGCCCCAAAACGCATGCCTGCCCTCAAACCTCCCTCAGCGGCCCTCGCACAGACCCACTCACATTGGGGCTGCGGGCTCGCCTGCCGAGCAAGGGCTCAACATAGAGCCTTACGTCCCTCTCCACCAAAATCAGCGTCCACGCTCAAAACTCTAAACGTCCAGCCCTAGCTCCCACGCCAAAGGTGCCTGCCCCAAAACGCATGCCTGCCCTCAAACCTCCCTCAGCGGCCCTCGCACAGACCCACTCACATTGGGGCTGCGGGCTCGCCTAGCCGAGCAAGGGCTCAACATAGAGCCTTACGTCCCTCTCCACCAAAATCAGCGTCCACGCTCAAAACTCTAAACGTCCAGCCCTAGCTCCCACGCCAAAGGTGCCAGCCCCAAAACGCATGCCTGCCCTCAAACCTCCCTCAGCGGCCCTCGCACAGACCCACTCACATTGGGGCTGCGGGCTCGCCTAGCCGAGCAAGGGCTCAACATAGAGCCTTACGTCCCTCTCCACCAAAATCAGCGTCCACGCTCAAAACTCTAAACGTCCAGCCCTAGCTCCCACGCCAAAGGTGCCAGCCCCAAAACGCATGCCTGCCCTCAAACCTCCCTCAGCGGCCCTCGCACAGACCCACTCACATTGGGGCTGCGGGCTCGCCTAGCCGAGCAAGGGCTCAACATAGAGCCTTACGTCCCTCTCCACCAAAATCAGCGTCCACGCTCAAAACTCTAAACGTCCAGCCCTAGCTCCCACGCCAAAGGTGCCAGCCCCAAAACGCATGCCTGCCCTCAAACCTCCCTCAGCGGCCCTCGCACAGACCCACTCACATTGGGGCTGCGGGCTCGCCTAGCCGAGCAAGGGCTCAACATAGAGCCTTACGTCCCTCTCCACCAAAATCAGCGTCCACGCTCAAAACTCTAAACGTCCAGCCCTAGCTCCCACGCCAAAGGTGCCAGCCCCAAAACGCATGCCTGCCCTCAAACCTCCCTCAGCGGCCCTCGCACAGACCCACTCACATTGGGGCTGCGGGCTCGCCTAGCCGAGCAACGGCTCAACATAGAGCCTTACGTCCCTCTCCACCAAAATCAGCGTCCACGCTCAAAACTCTAAACGTCCAGCCCTAGCTCCCACGCCAAAGGTGCCAGCCCCAAAACGCATGCCTGCCCTCAAACCTCCCTCAGCGGCCCTCGCACAGACCCACTCACATTGGGGCTGCGGGCTCGCCTGTCCGAGCAAGGGCTCAACATAGAGCCTTACGTCCCTCTCCACCAAAATCAGCGTCCACGCTCAAAACTCTAAACGTCCAGCCCTAGCTCCCACGCCAAAGGTGCCAGCCCCAAAACGCATGCCTGCCCTCAAACCTCCCTCAGCGGCCCTCGCACAGACCCACTCACATTGGGGCTGCGGGCTCGCCTAGCCGAGCAAGGGCTCAACATAGAGCCTTACGTCCCTCTCCACCAAAATCAGCGTCCACGCTCAAAACTCTAAACGTCCAGCCCTAGCTCCCACGCCAAAGGTGCCAGCCCCAAAACGCATGCCTGCCCTCAAACCTCCCTCAGCGGCCCTCGCACAGACCCACTCACATTGGGGCTGCGGGCTCGCCTAGCCGAGCAAGGGCTCAACATAGAGCCTTACGTCCCTCTCCACCAAAATCAGCGTCCACGCTCAAAACTCTAAACGTCCAGCCCTAGCTCCCACGCCAAAGGTGCCAGCCCCAAAACGCATGCCTGCCCTCAAACCTCCCTCAGCGGCCCTCGCACAGACCCACTCACATTGGGGCTGCGGGCTCGCCTAGCCGAGCAAGGGCTCAACATAGAGCCTTACGTCCCTCTCCACCAAAATCAGCGTCCACGCTCAAAACTCTAAACGTCCAGCCCTAGCTCCCACGCCAAAGGTGCCAGCCCCAAAACGCATGCCTGCCCTCAAACCTCCCTCAGCGGCCCTCGCACAGACCCACTCACATTGGGGCTGCGGGCTCGCCTAGCCGAGCAAGGGCTCAACATAGAGCCTTACGTCCCTCTCCACCAAAATCAGCGTCCACGCTCAAAACTCTAAACGTCCAGCCCTAGCTCCCACGCCAAAGGTGCCAGCCCCAAAACGCATGCCTGCCCTCAAACCTCCCTCAGCGGCCCTCGCACAGACCCACTCACATTGGGGCTGCGGGCTCGCCTGCCGAGCAAGGGCTCAACATAGAGCCTTACGTCCCTCTCCACCAAAATCAGCGTCCACGCTCAAAACTCTAAACGTCCAGCCCTAGCTCCCACGCCAAAGGTGCCAGCCCCAAAACGCATGCCTGCCCTCAAACCTCCCTCAGCGGCCCTCGCACAGACCCACTCACATTGGGGCTGCGGGCTCGCCTAGCCGAGCAAGGGCTCAACATAGAGCCTTACGTCCCTCTCCACCAAAATCAGCATCCACGCTCAAAACTCTAAACGTCCAGCCCTAGCTCCCACGCCAAAGGTGCCAGCCCCAAAACGCATGCCTGCCCTCAAACCTCCCTCAGCGGCCCTCGCACAGACCCACTCACATTGGGGCTGCGGGCTCGCCTGTCCGAGCAAGGGCTCAACATAGAGCCTTACGTCCCTCTCCACCAAAATCAGCGTCCACGCTCAAAACTCTAAACGTCCAGCCCTAGCTCCCACGCCAAAGGTGCCAGCCCCAAAACGCATGCCTGCCCTCAAACCTCCCTCAGCGGCCCTCGCACAGACCCACTCACATTGGGGCTGCGGGCTCGCCTAGCCGAGCAAGGGCTCAACATAGAGCCTTACGTCCCTCTCCACCAAAATCAGCGTCCACGCTCAAAACTCTAAACGTCCAGCCCTAGCTCCCACGCCAAAGGTGCCAGCCCCAAAACGCATGCCTGCCCTCAAACCTCCCTCAGCGGCCCTCGCACAGACCCACTCACATTGGGGCTGCGGGCTCGCCTAGCCGAGCAAGGGCTCAACATAGAGCCTTACGTCCCTCTCCACCAAAATCAGCGTCCACGCTCAAAACTCTAAACGTCCAGCCCTAGCTCCCACGCCAAAGGTGCCAGCCCCAAAACGCATGCCTGCCCTCAACCCTCCCTCAGCGGCCCTCGCACAGACCCACTCACATTGGGGCTGCGGGCTCGCCTAGCCGAGCAAGGGCTCAACATAGAGCCTTACGTCCCTCTCCACCAAAATCAGCGTCCACGCTCAAAACTCTAAACGTCCAGCCCTAGCTCCCACGCCAAAGGTGCCAGCCCCAAAACGCATGCCTGCCCTCAAACCTCCCTCAGCGGCCCTCGCACAGACCCACTCACATTGGGGCTGCGGGCTCGCCTAGCCGAGCAAGGGCTCAACATAGAGCCTTACGTCCCTCTCCACCAAAATCAGCGTCCACGCTCAAAACTCTAAACGTCCAGCCCTAGCTCCCACGCCAAAGGTGCCAGCCCCAAAACGCATGCCTGCCCTCAAACCTCCCTCAGCGGCCCTCGCACAGACCCACTCACATTGGGGCTGCGGGCTCGCCTAGCCGAGCAAGGGCTCAACATAGAGCCTTACGTCCCTCTCCACCAAAATCAGCGTCCACGCTCAAAACT
Source organism: Grus americana (assembly GCF_028858705.1). Taxonomy (NCBI): domain Eukaryota; kingdom Metazoa; phylum Chordata; class Aves; order Gruiformes; family Gruidae; genus Grus; species Grus americana. The sequence goes on from NW_026561592.1 coordinate 65,831, forward strand.
CTAAACGTCCAGCCCTAGCTCCCACGCCAAAGGTGCCAGCCCCAAAACGCATGCCTGCCCTCAAACCTCCCTCAGCGGCCCTCGCACAGACCCACTCACATTGGGGCTGCGGGCTCGCCTAGCCGAGCAAGGGCTCAACATAGAGCCTTACGTCCCTCTCCACCAAAATCAGCGTCCACGCTCAAAACTCTAAACGTCCAGCCCTAGCTCCCACGCCAAAGGTGCCAGCCCCAAAACGCATGCCTGCCCTCAAACCTCCCTCAGCGGCCCTCGCACAGACCCACTCACATTGGGGCTGCGGGCTCGCCTAGCCGAGCAAGGGCTCAACATAGAGCCTTACGTCCCTCTCCACCAAAATCAGCGTCCACGCTCAAAACTCTAAACGTCCAGCCCTAGCTCCCACGCCAAAGGTGCCAGCCCCAAAACGCATGCCTGCCCTCAAACCTCCCTCAGCGGCCCTCGCACAGACCCACTCACATTGGGGCTGCGGGCTCGCCTAGCCGAGCAAGGGCTCAACATAGAGCCTTACGTCCCTCTCCACCAAAATCAGCGTCCACGCTCAAAACTCTAAACGTCCAGCCCTAGCTCCCACGCCAAAGGTGCCAGCCCCAAAACGCATGCCTGCCCTCAAACCTCCCTCAGCGGCCCTCGCACAGACCCACTCACATTGGGGCTGCGGGCTCGCCTAGCCGAGCAAGGGCTCAACATAGAGCCTTACGTCCCTCTCCACCAAAATCAGCGTCCACGCTCAAAACTCTAAACGTCCAGCCCTAGCTCCCACGCCAAAGGTGCCAGCCCCAAAACGCATGCCTGCCCTCAAACCTCCCTCAGCGGCCCTCGCACAGACCCTCTCACATTGGGGCTGCGGGCTCGCCTAGCCGAGCAACGGCTCAACATAGAGCCTTACGTCCCTCTCCACCAAAATCAGCGTCCACGCTCAAAACTCTAAACGTCCAGCCCTAGCTCCCACGCCAAAGGTGCCAGCCCCAAAACGCATGCCTGCCCTCAAACCTCCCTCAGCGGCCCTCGCACAGACCCACTCACATTGGGGCTGCGGGCTCGCCTAGTCCGAGCAAGGGCTCAACATAGAGCCTTACGTCCCTCTCCACCAAAATCAGCGTCCACGCTCAAAACTCTAAACGTCCAGCCCTAGCTGCCACGCCAAAGGTGCCAGCCCCAAAACGCATGCCTGCCCTCAAACCTCCCTCAGCGGCCCTCGCACAGACCCACTCACATTGGGGCTGCGGGCTCGCCTAGCCGAGCAAGGGCTCAACATAGAGCCTTACGTCCCTCTCCACCAAAATCAGCGTCCACGCTCAAAACTCTAAACGTCCAGCCCTAGCTCCCACGCCAAAGGTGCCAGCCCCAAAACGCATGCCTGCCCTCAAACCTCCCTCAGCGGCCCTCGCACAGACCCACTCACATTGGGGCTGCGGGCTCGCCTAGCCGAGCAAGGGCTCAACATAGAGCCTTACGTCCCTCTCCACCAAAATCAGCGTCCACGCTCAAAACTCTAAACGTCCAGCCCTAGCTCCCACGCCAAAGGTGCCAGCCCCAAAACGCATGCCTGCCCTCAAACCTCCCTCAGCGGCCCTCGCACAGACCCACTCACATTGGGGCTGCGGGCTCGCCTAGCCGAGCAAGGGCTCAACATAGAGCCTTACGTCCCTCTCCACCAAAATCAGCGTCCACGCTCAAAACTCTAAACGTCCAGCCCTAGCTCCCACGCCAAAGGTGCCAGCCCCAAAACGCATGCCTGCCCTCAAACCTCCCTCAGCGGCCCTCGCACAGACCCACTCACATTGGGGCTGCGGGCTCGCCTAGCCGAGCAAGGGCTCAACATAGAGCCTTACGTCCCTCTCCACCAAAATCAGCGTCCACGCTCAAAACTCTAAACGTCCAGCCCTAGCTCCCACGCCAAAGGTGCCAGCCCCAAAACGCATGCCTGCCCTCAAACCTCCCTCAGCGGCCCTCGCACAGACCCACTCACATTGGGGCTGCGGGCTCGCCTAGCCGAGCAAGGGCTCAACATAGAGCCTTACGTCCCTCTCCACCAAAATCAGCGTCCACGCTCAAAACTCTAAACGTCCAGCCCTAGCTCCCACGCCAAAGGTGCCAGCCCCAAAACGCATGCCTGCCCTCAAACCTCCCTCAGCGGCCCTCGCACAGACCCACTCACATTGGGGCTGCGGGCTCGCCTAGCCGAGCAAGGGCTCAACATAGAGCCTTACGTCCCTCTCCACCAAAATCAGCATCCACGCTCAAAACTCTAAACGTCCAGCCCTAGCTCCCACGCCAAAGGTGCCAGCCCCAAAACGCATGCCTGCCCTCAAACCTCCCTCAGCGGCCCTCGCACAGACCCACTCACATTGGGGCTGCGGGCTCGCCTGTCCGAGCAAGGGCTCAACATAGAGCCTTACGTCCCTCTCCACCAAAATCAGCGTCCACGCTCAAAACTCTAAACGTCCAGCCCTAGCTCCCACGCCAAAGGTGCCAGCCCCAAAACGCATGCCTGCCCTCAAACCTCCCTCAGCGGCCCTCGCACAGACCCACTCACATTGGGGCTGCGGGCTCGCCTAGCCGAGCAAGGGCTCAACATAGAGCCTTACGTCCCTCTCCACCAAAATCAGCATCCACGCTCAAAACTCTAAACGTCCAGCCCTAGCTCCCACGCCAAAGGTGCCAGCCCCAAAACGCATGCCTGCCCTCAAACCTCCCTCAGCGGCCCTCGCACAGACCCACTCACATTGGGGCTGCGGGCTCGCCTAGCCGAGCAAGGGCTCAACATAGAGCCTTACGTCCCTCTCCACCAAAATCAGCATCCACGCTCAAAACTCTAAACGTCCAGCCCTAGCTCCCACGCCAAAGGTGCCAGCCCCAAAACGCATGCCTGCCCTCAAACCTCCCTCAGCGGCCCTCGCACAGACCCACTCACATTGGGGCTGCGGGCTCGCCTGTCCGAGCAAGGGCTCAACATAGAGCCTTACGTCCCTCTCCACCAAAATCAGCGTCCACGCTCAAAACTCTAAACGTCCAGCCCTAGCTCCCACGCCAAAGGTGCCAGCCCCAAAACGCATGCCTGCCCTCAAACCTCCCTCAGCGGCCCTCGCACAGACCCACTCACATTGGGGCTGCGGGCTCGCCTGTCCGAGCAAGGGCTCAACATAGAGCCTTACGCCCCTCTCCACCAAAAATCAGCGTCCACGCTCAAAACTCTAAACGTCCAGCCCTAGCTCCCAGCCAAAGGTGCCAGCCCCAAAACGCATGCCTGCCCTCAACCCTCCCTCAGCCGCCCTCGCACAGACCCACTCACATTGGGGCTGCGGGCTCGCCTGTCCGAGCAAGGGCTCAACATAGAGCCTTACGTCCCTCTCCACCAAAATCAGCGTCCACGCTCAAAACTCTAAACGTCCAGCCCTAGCTCCCAGCCAAAGGTGCCAGCCCCAAAACGCATGCCTGCCCTCAAACCTCCCTCAGCGGCCCTCGCACAGACCCACTCACATTGGGGCTGCGGGCTCGCCTGTCCGAGCAAGGGCTCAACATAGAGCCTTACGTCCCTCTCCACCAAAAATCAGCGTCCACGCTCAAAACTCTAAACGTCCAGCCCTAGCTCCCACGCCAAAGGTGCCAGCCCCAAAACGCATGCCTGCCCTCAAACCTCCCTCAGCGGCCCTCGCACAGACCCACTCACATTGGGGCTGCGGGCTCGCCTGTCCGAGCAAGGGCTAAACATAGAGCCTTACGTCCCTCTCCACCAAAATCAGCGTCCACGCTCAAAACTCTAAACGTCCAGCCCTAGCTCCCACGCCAAAGGTGCCAGCCCCAAAACGCATGCCTGCCCTCAAACCTCCCTCAGCGGCCCTCGCACAGACCCACACATTGGGGCTGCGGGCTCGCCTAGCCGAGCAAGGGCTCAACATAGAGCCTTACGTCCCTCTCCACCAAAATCAGCGTCCACGCTCAAAACTCTAAACGTCCAGCCCTAGCTCCCAGCCAAAGGTGCCAGCCCCAAAACGCATGCCTGCCCTCAAACCTCCCTCAGCGGCCCTCGCACAGACCCACTCACATTGGGGCTGCGGGCTCGCCTAGCCGAGCAAGGGCTCAACATAGAGCCTTACGTCCCTCTCCACCAAAATCAGCGTCCACGCTCAAAACTCTAAACGTCCAGCCCTAGCTCCCACGCCAAAGGTGCCAGCCCCAAAACGCATGCCTGCCCTCAAACCTCCCTCAGCGGCCCTCGCACAGACCCACTCACATTGGGCTGCGGGCTCGCCTAGCCGAGCAAGGGCTCAACATAGAGCCTTACGTCCCTCTCCACCAAAATCAGCGTCCACGCTCAAAACTCTAAACGTCCAGCCCTAGCTCCCACGCCAAAGGTGCCAGCCCCAAAACGCATGCCTGCCCTCAAACCTCCCTCAGCAGCCCTCGCACAGACCCACTCACATTGGGGCTGTGGGCTCGCCTGTCCGAGCAAGGGCTCAACATAGAGCCTTACGTCCCTCTCCACCAAAATCAGCGTCCACGCTCAAAACTCTAAACGTCCAGCCCTAGCTCCCACGCCAAAGGTGCCAGCCCCAAAACGCATGCCTGCCCTCAAACCTCCCTCAGCGGCCCTCGCACAGACCCACTCACATTGGGGCTGCGGGCTCGCCTTGCCGAGCAAGGGCTCAACATAGAGCCTTACGTCCCTCTCCACCAAAATCAGCGTCCACGCTCAAAACTCTAAACGTCCAGCCCTAGCTCCCACGCCAAAGGTGCCAGCCCCAAAACGCATGCCTGCCCTCAAACCTCCCTCAGGCCCCTCGCACACAGACCCACTCACATTGGGGCTGCGGGCTCGCCTAGTCCGAGCAAGGCTCAACATAGAGCCTTACGTCCCTCTCCACCAAAATCAGCGTCCACGCTCAAAACTCTAAACGTCCAGCCCTAGCTCCCACGCCAAAGGTGCCAGCCCCAAAACGCATGCCTGCCCTCAAACCTCCCTCAGCGGCCCTCGCACAGACCCACTCACATTGGGCTGCGGGCTCGCCTAGCCGAGCAAGGGCTCAACATAGAGCCTTACGTCCCTCTCCACCAAAATCAGCGTCCACGCTCAAAACTCTAAACGTCCAGCCCTAGCTCCCACGCCAAAGGTGCCAGCCCCAAAACGCATGCCTGCCCTCAAACCTCCCTCAGCGGCCCTCGCACAGACCCACTCACATTGGGGCTGCGGCTCGCCTGTCCGAGCAAGGGCTCAACATAGAGCCTTACGTCCCTCTCCACCAAAAATCAGCGTCCACGCTCAAAACTCTAAACGTCCAGCCCTAGCTCCCACGCCAAAGGTGCCAGCCCCAAAACGCATGCCTGCCCTCAAACCTCCCTCAGCGGCCCTCGCACAGACCCACTCACATTGGGGCTGCGGGCTCGCCTAGCCGAGCAAGGGCTCAACATAGAGCCTTACGTCCCTCTCCACCAAAATCAGCGTCCACGCTCAAAACTCTAAACGTCCAGCCCTAGCTCCCACGCCAAAGGTGCCAGCCCCAAAACGCATGCCTGCCCTCAAACCTCCCTCAGCAGCCCTCGCACAGACCCACTCACATTGGGGCTGCGGCTCGCCTAGCCGAGCAAGGGCTCAACATAGAGCCTTACGTCCCTCTCCACCAAAATCAGCGTCCACGCTCAAAACTCTAAACGTCCAGCCCTAGCTCCCACGCCAAAGGTGCCAGCCCCAAAACGCATGCCTGCCCTCAAACCTCCCTCAGCGGCCCTCGCACAGACCCACTCACATTGGGGCTGCGGGCTCGCCTAGCCGAGCAAGGGCTCAACATAGAGCCTTACGTCCCTCTCCACCAAAATCAGCGTCCACGCTCAAAACTCTAAACGTCCAGCCCTAGCTCCCACGCCAAAGTGCCAGCCCCAAAACGCATGCCTGCCCTCAAACCTCCCTCAGCGGCCCTCGCACAGACCCACTCACATTGGGGCTGCGGGCTCGCCTAGCCGAGCAAGGGCTCAACATAGAGCCTTACGTCCCTCTCCACCAAAATCAGCGTCCACGCTCAAAACTCTAAACGTCCAGCCCTAGCTCCCACACCAAAGGTGCCAGCCCCAAAACGCATGCCTGCCCTCAAACCTCCCTCAGCGGCCCTCGCACAGACCCACTCACATGGGGCTGCGGGCTCGCCTAGCCGAGCAAGGCTCAACATAGAGCCTTACGTCCCTCTCCACCAAAAATCAGCGTCCACGCTCAAAACTCTAAACGTCCAGCCCTAGCTCCCAGGCCAAAGGTGCCAGCCCCAAAACGCATGCCTGCCCTCAAACCTCCCTCAGCGGCCCTCGCACAGACCCACTCACATTGGGGCTGCGGGCTCGCCTAGCCGAGCAAGGCTCAACATAGAGCCTTACGTCCCTCTCCACCAAAATCAGCGTCCACGCTCAAAACTCTAAACGTCCAGCCCTAGCTCCCACGCCAAAGGTGCCAGCCCCAAAACGCATGCCTGCCCTCAAACCTCCCTCAGCGGCCCTCGCACAGACCCACTCACATTGGGGCTGCGGGCTCGCCTAGCCGAGCAAGGGCTCAACATAGAGCCTTACGTCCCTCTCCACCAAAATCAGCGTCCACGCTCAAAACTCTAAACGTCCAGCCCTAGCTCCCACGCCAAAGGTGCCAGCCCCAAAACGCATGCCTGCCCTCAAACCTCCCTCAGCGGCCCTCGCACAGACCCACTCACATTGGGGCTGCGGGCTCGCCTAGCCGAGCAAGGGCTCAACATAGAGCCTTACGTCCCTCTCCACCAAAATCAGCGTCCACGCTCAAAACTCTAAACGTCCAGCCCTAGCTCCCCGGCCAAAGGTGCCAGCCCCAAAACGCATGCCTGCCCTCAAACCTCCCTCAGCGGCCCTCGCACAGACCCACTCACATTGGGGCTGCGGGCTCGCCTGTCCGAGCAAGGGCTCAACATAGAGCCTTACGTCCCTCTCCACCAAAATCAGCGTCCACGCTCAAAACTCTAAACGTCCAGCCCTAGCTCCCACGCCAAAGGTGCCAGCCCCAAAACGCATGCCTGCCCTCAAACCTCCCTCAGCGGCCCTCGCACAGACCCACTCACATTGGGGCTGCGGGCTCGCCTAGCCGAGCAAGGGCTCAACATAGAGCCTTACGTCCCTCTCCACCACCAAATCAGCGTCCACGCTCAAAACTCTAAACGTCCAGCCCTAGCTCCCAGGCCAAAGGTGCCAGCCCCTAAACGCATGCCTGCCCTCAAACCTCCCTCAGCGGCCCTCGCACAGACCCACTCACATTGGGGCTGCGGGCTCGCCTAGCCGAGCAAGGGCTCAACATAGAGCCTTAAGACCCTCTCCACCAAAATCAGCGTCCACGCTCAAAACTCTAAACGTCCATCCCTAGCTCCCACGCCAAAGGTGCCAGCCCCAAAACGCATGCCTGCCCTCAAACTTCCCTCAGCGGCCCTCGCACAGACCCACTCACATTGGGGCTGCGGGCTCGCCTAGCCGAGCAAGGGCTCAACATAGAGCCTTACGGCCCTCTCCACCAAAATCAGCGTCCACGCTCAAAAATCTAAACGTCCAGCCCTAGCACCCACGCCAAAGGTGCCAGCCCAAAACGCATGCCTGCCCTCAAACCTCCCTCAGCGGCCCTCGCACACACCCACTCACATTGGGGCTGCGGGCTCGCCTAGCCGAGCAAGGGCTCAACATAGAGCCTTACGTCCCTCTCCACCAAAATCAGCGTCCACGCTCAAAACTCTAAACGTCCAGCCCTAGCTCCCACGCCAAAGGTGCCAGCCCCAAAACGCATGCCTGCCCTCAAACCTCCCTCAGCGGCCCTCGCACAGACCCACTCACATTGGGCTGCGGGCTCGCCTAGCCGAGCAAGGGCTCAACATAGAGCCTTACGTCCCTCTCCACCAAAATCAGCGTCCACGCTCAAAACTCTAAACGTCCAGCCCTAGCTCCCACGCCAAAGGTGCCAGCCCCAAAACGCATGCCTGCCCTCAAACCTCCCTCAGCGGCCCTCGCACAGACCCACTCACATTGGGGCTGCGGGCTCGCCTAGCCGAGCAAGGGCTCAACATAGAGCCTTACGTCCCTCTCCACCAAAATCAGCGTCCACGCTCAAAACTCTAAACGTCCAGCCCTAGCTCCCACGCCAAAGGTGCCAGCCCCAAAACGCATGCCTGCCCTCAAACCTCCCTCAGCGGCCCTCGCACAGACCCACTCACATTGGGGCTGCGGGCTCGCCTAGCCGAGCAAGGGCTCAACATAGAGCCTTACGTCCCTCTCCACCAAAAATCAGCGTCCACGCTCAAAACTCTAAACGTCCAGCCCTAGCTCCCACGCCAAAGGTGCCAGCCCCAAAACGCATGCCTGCCCTCAAACCTCCCTCAGCGGCCCTCGCACAGACCCACTCACATTGGGGCTGCGGGCTCGCCTGTCCGAGCAAGGGCTCAACATAGAGCCTTACGTCCCTCTCCACCAAAATCAGAGTCCACGCTCAAAACTCTAAACGTCCAGCCCTAGCTCCCACGCCAAAGTGCCAGCCCCAAAACGCATGCCTGCCCTCAAACCTCCCTCAGCGGCCCTCGCACAGACCCACTCACATTGGGGCTGCGGGCTCGCCTACCGAGCAAGGGCTCAACATAGAGCCTTACGTCCCTCTCCACCAAAAATCAGCGTCCACGCTCAAAACTCTAAACGTCCAGCCCTAGCTCCCACGCCAAAGGTGCCAGCCCCAAAACGCATGCCTGCCCTCAAACCTCCCTCAGCGGCCCACGCACAGACCCACTCACATGGGGGCTGCGGGCTCGCCTAGCCGAGCAAGGGCTCAACATAGAGCCTTACGTCCCTCTCCACCAAAATCAGCGTCCACGCTCAAAACTCTAAACGTCCAGCCCTAGCTCCCACGCCAAAGGTGCCAGCCCCAAAACGCATGCCTGCCCTCAAACCTCCCTCAGCGCCCTCGCACAGACCCACTCACATTGGGGCTGCGGGCTCGCCTAGCCGAGCAAGGCTCAACATAGAGCCTTACGTCCCTCTCCACCAAAATCAGCGTCCACGCTCAAAACTCTAAACGTCCAGCCCTAGCTCCCACGCCAAAGGTGCCAGCCCCAAAACGCATGCCTGCCCTCAAACCTCCCTCAGCGGCCCTCGCACAGACCCACTCACATTGGGGCTGCGGGCTCGCCTAGCCGAGCAAGGGCTCAACATAGAGCCTTACGTCCCTCTCCACCAAAATCAGCGTCCACGCTCAAAACTCTAAACGTCCAGCCCTAGCTCCCACGCCAAAGGTGCCAGCCCCAAAACGCATGCCTGCCCTCAAACCTCCCTCAGCGGCCCTCGCACAGACCCACTCACATTGGGGCTGCGGCTCGCCTAGCCGAGCAAGGCTCAACATAGAGCCTTACGTCCCTCTCCACCAAAATCAGCGTCCACGCTCAAAACTCTAAACGTCCCAGCCCTAGCTCCCACGCCAAAGGTGCCAGCCCCAAAACGCATGCCTGCCCTCAACACCTCCCTCAGCGGCCCTCGCACATACCCACTCACATTGGGGCTGCGTGCTCGCCTAGACGAGCAGGGCTCAACATAGAGCCTTACGTCCCTCTCCACCAAAAATCAGCGTCCACGCTCTAAACTCTAAACGTCCAGCCCTAGCTCCCACGCCAAAGGTGCCAGCCCCAAAACGCATGCCTGCCCTCAAACCTCCCTCAGCGGCCCTCACACAGACCCACTCACATTGGGGCTGCGGCTCGCCTAGCCGA